>NW_028251051.1:0-293587 GCF_964263255.1 Lissotriton vulgaris | reverse complement strand
GTAGGCAGTAGGTTATATATATATATATATATATATATATATATATATATATATATATATATATATATATATATATATAGGCAACACGAAACACGTGACTCCTCTGGATTTCTCGGTGTTTCCGGCGCCTGCTCAGCACACCAGCAAACAGAAGGGAGACGGACCACGCAACATCAGCATATCGATATTTTTATTCGGTACACAGAAAGCAGCTACGCGTTTCTGGCAAGGTATGCCCTTGTTCACGCTGCAACAATATATATATATGCATACAGGTTCCCCGAGAGGAAAATGAAGCGCACTCACTCTTCTTTTTTAGTTTTACAGCGTCTTTATTCCAACCTTAACCCAACACGTTTCGCTTCTCACGAAACTTGCTCACGCGATGTTGAGCCAGTGATTAAGACCTTCTTTTATCTTTGTAACACAGGAAGCCTCCTATGTTACCCCAAGGTGCATACTGGTTAATGTAGTATCCACTGCAATGTCTTCACGAGTTTGCCCTGGGTATCCGATTTAAAACCAATAAGGAAGGGGAGTGCTCTTTATTGGATTGCTTCTTGTTCCAGATCTTTGGTGAGTTTTTCATTCTAATGTCTCTCTGGTGAGATTATTCTTCACTGGTGCCACAAAGTCTAAATAGAGTGTCACAACAGGATCGGAAAGAAATCCTACACAAGAAAAAAGAAGATCAAAGTAACACAGACATAATCAAACTGATAAATACACATAGTGCAGAGAACAACAAGCTATCTAAACTTATTCAAAAACATAGTCAATCCTCAAAACAGATCTAACATTATTGAAAATAATAGGCGACCATCCCAACATAACCTACAGGCGAGCAAGAAATCAGCCATTTCGAGGAGAAACCCAAAAACAACTGGCTACAACGTGGAGGTTTTTTTCCGTGTAGATACAGCAAAAATTGCCTTAACAACGAATGAAATTGAGATCCACAAAGGAACAAAGTGGAAAATACACCAACACCTAACTTGTAAAAGTGAATATGTGATCTACATGGTGGAGTGTCCTTGCCACAAAAAGTACATAGGCAGTACAGCATTCAAAGCCAAACAAAGAATTCTTGAGCACACAAGGGGGACAACAAGCAAAGATCGCTCTAACGCAGTTGCATGACACATGGAACAATTTGACGACAGCAATTGGGAAACTTTGAGATATTGCGCCATAAAACAGGTACCACAAACAGAAAGAGGAGGAAACCGCCTAAAAGTACTGAGGAGAAAAGAGTCAAAACACATCATCAATTTCAGGACCCTCGAACCAAGAGGGCTGAACCTGACGGAAGAACTGTATGTACATCTATGAGGGAAGAAACAACCATAGAAAGAAGGAACATGAACCCAAAATGTAACGCAGCCCTTAACCCACTAGAGGGGCATGACTGATTGTAAGGGACACTGCGGCATTGCCGGGTAATGCTAAGAACAACAGATAGTGAAGAATAATCTCACCAGAGAGACATTAGAATGAAAAACTCACCAATGAGATTGAACAAGAAGCAATCCAATAAAGAGCACTCCCCTTCCTTAATGGTTTTAAATCGGAAACCCAGGGCAAACTGGTGAAGACATTGTAGTGGATACTACATTAACCAGTATGCACCTTGGGGTAACATAGGAGGCTTCCTGTGTTACAAAGATTAAAGAAGGACTTAATCACTGGCTCAACATCCCATGAGCAAGCTTCGTGAGAAGCGAAACGCGTTGAGTTAAGGTTGGAATAAAGCCGCTGTAAAACTAAAAAAGACGAGTGAGTGCATTTTATTTTGCCCTCGGGGAACCTGTATGCATTTAAAACGACTGACCCTGTCGTAGAATTTGCACCACGCGACAACAGAGCGCCGGCATCTACAGAGGGTCGCAACTGCAGTATATATATATATATATATATATATATATATATATATATATATATATATATATATATATATATATATATATATATATATATATGTATATTACCTACTGTCGGTCGCCAGAAGGTGGTTATAGTTAGGACCTAGTTTCCATAGGAAATCCACAACTTTCAATTTGGAATAACTTTGGCGCCGTTGGACAAATCTTTGTTAATTTCTCCAAGAAAATGGCCTGCTCGGTTCTGCCCCTTCCCTGAAATTTTGGGGGTGATTCGTCAAGCGGGGGCTGAGAAAAAGGGGGGTCCCAAAACATTTTTTCCCCCATGCAATTTTCCATAGGGACCTTTAGCCAGGGCTACATCCCGAACGGCTGAACGGAATTACACAAAATTTGGCAGAGAGGTAGAGTTCGGTTCGCAGATTGTGTTTTTTGTTAAATGGTGTAAATCCGTTCAGTAGTTTCTGAGAAAATTGCAAGTAAATTCATAGCGATATCGAGAGACGGGGTGGAGCACGCGTACGGAAATTCGTTCAATTACGAGCGCGAGCTGCATGCTGATTGGCTATTAAGTATCTGTCAATGATCGAAACCAGGAAGTGTTGGCGGCCATCTTGTGCCTCGGTAGAGCAGAGTAACAAGAAAACAGTAAAGAAAGTTGAGAAATAAGGAAGGGGGTAGGCTACAAACATTTTGATCCTTTACGCTTGCTCAGGGCGTTGTACATGGATGTTTAGACTCTTTTTTTCTTTTTTTTAAAAAAAAGAAAAATCGCGGAGTACGCTTACGGAAATACATAGAATTACAAGCAGGATCTACATGCTGATTGGTTGTGAACTGTCTGTGAACTCTCAAGACCAGGAAGTGTTGGCAGCCATCTTGTTCGTCACTAGAAGCGAGTCACAAGAAACCAGTAAAACAAAGTTGCGAAGTAAGGGAAGGGGGAAGGCTAGAAATATTCTGACCCTCTAGGCTTGCTCAGGGGGTCGTGCATGGATGTTTAGGCTCATTTATTTATTTATTTATTTTTTAAAGGAAAATCGTGATGTACGCATAGGGAAATCTGTGGAATTACGAGAACGAGCTGCATGCTGATTAGCTGTCAACTGTGTGTAAGCACTCTAAACCAGGAAGTGTTGGCAGCATAGTTTATTTTGAAGTATGCGGGGGGTCACGGGTCTCCTACATTGTTTGGGGACCCCCACCTTCCTGGGGCAGTAATATTTAAAATAGGAGGTTTGTGATGGCACTGATTTCCAAGCTCCGGGGACTTCCCCTTCTCGGAACTTTTAATTTTGGGAGGGGGTTGCGCGGCCTCCTTACTGGAACCCTTGATGGCCCTGGGAACCATCATATCCCAGGGTCAGCTATTGCAGTGTCTCTGGGTGCCTGTCCCCGGGACACTGCTGTTTGCTATGCTAGGGCGGGAGCGCTGCGGCTCCCCTTTTAGCACAGCAAACCGGTTTCCTATTTGAAATAGAGAGCACGTTAATCTGCTATGTCTTTCTAGTAGGAAAGCAGATTGCTTTTCATTAGAGAGACCAGCATGTAAGCTGTTCTCTCTGAGATTGCAATGCCGGCTCGCGAAGGATGCGGGGAGCCGTCTGCGACCGTGGAGGCATTGGCGTTCTCTCCACGGTCCCCAATGTTAATTTTTGAGTCCCGGGAGATGGGGTCACTTTGCAGTTCCTTAAACATTTGCTGATATAACTTTTCCAAAATCTTTTTTTGTGTTGGGGAACAGAGTATTACTCCAGTGACTTTGTCATCCATGCACCTTTTTTACTTTTTATTTATTTGAATTCCGCTTTATTTACAGTATGTTTCTACCTTTCTTCACAATGAGTTCTACAGCGTAGCGTCCGTTGCAGTGTTCTTAGATTTTTTGTTCTTTTGGTAGCTTACCAGTTTGTGTTTAAGATTTGGTGATCTATTTGTGTTGCTTTCCTTTGTGTAACTTTTATGCAGCCTTTTTTTTGTGTATGTTGTTTTGTATCTAACTTTATTTATTCAGTGCTTCATCCAGTGTTCTAAATATAGGAGTACATCTGTAGGCATGTAGTTTACTCCTTTCCTCTGCCTCTCCCAACCCTAATTGGGAACGTAATGGGGTGAGTCAAACTAAGGCAGTGCTGTCGTTAAGTTTGCAAAACACTAGGTAGTATAAATTAATAAATAAAACACTTGACACAATGCAGAGTGACATTGTATTTATTGTATTTAATTTTAGAATATTTTGAAAATAATATACACTCATGTACAAAATATTGGTTTAATTGTAAGATATTTCATATAAATCATCAAATATGCTGATATTACAGTGAAGATAAAATTAAGTGTTTATGTTTTTGTACAAGGACCTACAACATAAGAAATTCAGTATGGAAAGACAGTTTCGACATTAGTAACAGTGTCATAGAAGAGCTAAACATAATTTGTATAAGTAGGGAGAATGAAGAGGAAGATATAAATGCTGTAGATATCAGGTGTGATTTTCTAAACTAACTTTAGATGCTTATTTTGTAGAAGTATTAGATGAGATTGAGTATGATCCTATGAATTGGTGTAATCAAGAAATAGAAGTAAATCATCTCAAGCATAGTCAGCAGAGCTTAGTGTAAGGAACTATGTAGGAGTTTCTAAGTGCCTCTTAGCATACATTTTCATTGTCCATGATGACGGTACCAGTACTCATTACTACAACGCTGACATGCCATGAGATTAATGAGGTGAGATTCCAAAGTATTACCTTTCTGCTGTACTTTATGCATATATATTTACAACAAGGGGTGGTGAGGGACAGAGTCTTTGAATTAAGCAGAAAGCTCTCACCCAGTCAAGAGATCCGGGCTAGATCCAACACCGTTGCTGTACTTTATGCATAAATTTGTTTGCTGAAACGTTTTTCAGATGTACACGTGTTTTCATTGTTTTGTGCATAAGAAGTCCAGACAAATCACTGTCAAACATAAGATGGAACAAATATGGAATACATTGTAGAAATCTTGGATTTTCTGCATATAACATTTATGTCTGGTATTCAGATGCAGGAATCTGCACAGGTCGGTCATCATATCGTCCTCACAGGGGGTCGGCATGAGGTCAACAATTAGTGCACAGGGGGTCGGCATGAGGAAGATGGCGGCCGGCTGACGGCGGTCGTGAGAGCTCCCTCCCGACTGGGGAAGTCTGGTCACTCGGTTTAATGTATCGCCGCCGGTTTTGGAAGTTTGTGCGGTAAGCGAGCAGTGTACAGCTTTCCCCCTTACTTCGTGCAGTAAACTAAAAAGGGGGTGTCTACTTTCTTTCTTACGGATCTCTCCGAGGAAAACGGTGCTGCAGAGCCGGAGGCATTAGGACCCGGCGGGACCTGGCGGGATTCCTTCGTGATTGATGGGCGTTGACGTGGAGGCTGGAGCTGGAGGTGGAGGCGGAAGGGACGATTGCGATCTGCACGGACGAGGCAAGAAAGGTGGTTTCTACACGGTGAACAGGTTTGGCTTCTTGTGGAGGAGACTACGAGGGGCTGCTGCTAGAGTTTATCCTAGAGGCCACACATCGATAGCGGTGAGCGGATATGGTGGTTGGGGGGCGGAGGAGAAGCTGGTTAATGTTAATGAGTGTAGCGAATGTTGTATATTTACATCAAAGGCGCAGGCACAGCAGAGATTAAGAACGAATGACTCTGGGATACGGAGGGGGAGACTGGCCTCTTATAAACTTATAGAACCTAAGGGAATGGACTCAGGTACTGGCTCAAAGTCCCAGGTCCCTTTGGATATAACGGAGAGAGCTTGTCTGCAGCAACAGGCCTGTAAGATAATAAGCCCTAATCTTGCTTTAAATACAAGCGATCTTTTACAATCTGCTGCCCCTCCGGTAGTAAGAAGTAGATACCTCCTCCGTTCTTTGCCGGACAGAGAACTCTCATATCCCTCCTTTAAACGAGATTGTGGACCAGTTCCTCTTACCCCCTTACAGAAAAAAGAAAAGAGAGAAAGGAATAAGAACGTAGAGGGGAAAAAGCAAAAAAAAAAGACATTCGCAGCTTCAAAGCAAGCCCCCTCCTTAACGTCATATTTCAAAATTATGGAAAAAACAGCATCCAGTCTAGAACCTTCCACCACTGAGCAACTTTCAACCCCTGTGGCTTCACAAAACTCGCATGAAGTGGCCTTGCAAAATAGATATACACCCTTACTGATAGACCCAGAAATGGAGGTAACAGAGGATGTATCCGAGGACGTCCCAAGTGGTGATTTACACAGAGATGACGTACAACCTGTGGTTTCCATAATCGACAATACAGGCCCTGAGCGAGCTGGCTCTCCCACTGGAAATGATTTATGTGAGGATAAACATCATAAAGCGGGAGGTGAAAGTATAGAGCACTTGTTTAGATCTCTACAGGATGATCTTTTGGCAAAACTTTTACCTAAATTTGAAATTTCTGAAGGTAACCAAAGGGAAATCACCCAGAAATGCTCTATCCTGGAAGGAAAATTGGATGATGTATGCACAAGAACAGCTGCATTAGAGGGAGAGGTCGCCGTGCTTTCAAGGGCTTCACAAGCGCAGTCTAACGCTATATCTGACCTGAGAGCCAAAAATCAGACCCTCCAACAGGATATGGAAAGATTGGAAATCCACGCAAGACGCAATAATTTGAAATTTTTGAGAATACCAGAGGAGTTTGAGAATGGTGATGTTAAAACCATGATTTGCAAGCTCCTGAGAGAAGGTATCTTAAAAGACAGACCGGATATTGACTTAGAACGCGAAATTCAGAGAGCCCACAGAGATCCCTTTCGTAGACATTCTGATAGAAATACCCCAAGAAAAATTTTGGTTAATTTTCTATCTTATTCTGTGAAAGAATTAATACTAAGTAGGGCTCTGAGGGATTCTTCACTCCAGATAGGGTCCTCAAAGTATCTGATTCGTTCTGATGTGGGTAGAGTGACGGCCCAAAGACAGTGGGAGTTAGGATCCAGAATGCAGGAATTGAGAGGTCTAGGTGCTCAGGTGATGATGAGATTTCCTGCCTCCCTACGAGTGGTATGGAATAACAAGACTTATAATTTCGCATTCCCCCACGAAGTAGATGACTTTGTAGTAAGTTTGAAAGAGGCTCAGAAAGTATGAGAATAACGGCATGCTTAAACATGAGACTTTAGTGGTCTATATTAACAGAATAATTACTACTTTGTAGAAATATCATCACAAATATCTACATTAAAGTTTTAGTCTTGGTATATAAGGGGGGGATGAAGGAGAAAAAAGACAAAAAAAGATGCTTTGGAAGGGGAAAGAAAGGAAAAAAAAAAAAAAAAGAAAAAAAAGGGAGAGAGAAGGAAGAGAAAAGGGAAAAAAAGTGATTTTTTTTTTTTTTTTTTGTAAGGCACAATAAAGAAGGGGGGAGAGGGAGAAAGGGGAAAAAGAGAAGAGAAAGAGAAAAAAAAAAAAAAAAAAAAAAGGTGATGTTTTCTTTTTTGTTGGTGTGATTAGTTCGGTGAGGGTACATACAATTGTATAGTACGCATAGATTGGACCAGATCTCCAGATGGGGGGAGGGGCCTCAAATGGCGATATCTTCGCCAAAGGTAATATGGGAAGGTTCCTCATGGGGGGAGGAGGGTGGGGAGGGCAGGGAGGGAGCGTTTAAAAAAAAAATAAAAAATCCTCATATAGCTAGAAACTACGAGAGCACTAAGAGTCAATATGCAACTAAGATCCACTTCCCCTTAGAGGATAATCAAGGAATATGGAGAATAAATTAAAAATAATCAGCTGGAATGTCAATGGACTGAGGGAAAGTAGAAAAATCGGTAGAATATGTGAATTCCTAAATAAATCTGGCGCCCACATTCTTCTATTAGAAGAAACCCACCTTAATCCACAGGAGTGTAGATTGGCTTTTAAAAATCAAAAATGGATACAGGATATCTTATGCTCCCAGCAGTGCAATAATACTAGAGGTGTGATGATAATTATCAGAATTAATAGCGGAATAAGGGTTGAGAAATATGAAACGGATAATACAGGCAGATGGCTGACCGCATCATTGTTAGTGAAAAACATAAAAATAACATGTACTGTAAATTATGGCCCAAACCTAGATGCACCAGAGGCCTTGGTGAGTCTGAAAACTAGCCTTATCTAGTTGAATGCCCCCATTATATTAGGTGGCGATTTTAATTTGGTATTCGATCCTATATTGGATCGTACTTCTAAGGCACCTGTACCTCCACTACTTAGATCTAAAAGGGAGCTTGGAAACATAATAAAGGACTTCAATTTGATAGATGTTTGGAGGACCAAGAATCAGAATAACAGAGATTATTCATTTTATAGCCACAGACATAAGCACCACTCACGAATTGATTTCTTTCTTATTGATCAAAGTCTTCTTTCTGAGACCCTTTCCACTGCTTATATTCCGGCAATATTATCAGACCATTCCTTAGTGGAGCTAGTGATTAAGCTCCCCCAGAATTTGCAAGTTAGGAGATGGACTTTAGATAGATCCTTATTATCACAAGAGAATCTAAAGCTTGAACTATCGAATCATATGACAGAATATTTTGAACTAAATAAGAGCACTGTATCGGAGCAAATATTATGGGATGCTTTCAAGCCTTTCTTAAGAGGTATATTTACATCTGAAATGATAAAAAGAAATAAAATTAGAAAAAAGGAAAATGAAGACTTTTTATCTCTTATAAAGCAAAAAGAGCAAGATTTACAGAAAGCTTGCTTAGAACAACGGATCGATGTGACATCCATTCAAAAAGAGTTAGAGAACTTAAAAATTAAATATCGGGCCAACCTAGATAAAATTATTAAATCAAGGTGGGATACGAGCAGACTTCAGAATTTTTCATATGGGGAGAAATGTGGGCGAATACTAGCTTGGAAGGCCAGAGCAGATCGTGTTAGGAATCAGATATCCGGTTTGAGAATACAGAGCTCTGGCGATATATCATCAGATAGCGGTGAGATCTTGAGAGAAGTTCAAACCTACATGCAAAATCTATATATGGGGAGCAACGACAAAATATGTTTGGAAGAGGTAGATCATTGGTTGGAGGGAGTAAGTGTACCACACCTAACAGAGACGGATAGCTCTTTTTTAAGCTCACCAATTAAAGAGGGAGAGGTACACGATCAAATTAAGAGGATGGCCAGTGGTAAGGCTGCAGGCCCAGATGGGCTCCCAAATAGGGGTGGAAATCTTATGTCCCATTATAACAGCCCTTTTCAATCGAATACACTTAGAAGGAGATCCTATACCCCCGACATGGTCAGAGGCCACAGTAACTCTGGTTTTGAAACCTAATAAAGACCCCTCACTGGTTGAGTCGTTCAGGCCAATCCAAGTTATTAAGACTATTGTTCATGAGGACCAGAGGGGCTTTATGCCGGGCAGGCAATTAAATGAGTTGACCTTTCAGGTTATCGCGGCAATTGATTTTGCTTTAGTGGAGGAGGTCCCATTAAGTATAGTAGCCATTGATGCCGCTAAGGCCTTCGACCAAGTAAGTTGGATGTACCTATGGGAATCTCTGACAAAGTTTGGCATACCGACTAACTTTATAACATCGATAAAAGCGTTATATTACCTACCCAGAGCTAAATTCTTAGTAAATAACATGCTTACAGATTGGGTTAAAATTACACGTGGTACTAGGCAGGGTTGTCCCCTATCCCCCTTATTATTTAATCTATACTTGGAGCCCTTCATTATCAAATTACGATCAGATAATCTAATCGAACCTTTTCGCCTGAATGAGCTAAATTTGAAATTTGCCCTATACGCTGATGATCTCCTAATGTTCACATCTAACCCTGAAACGTCAATCCCTCAATTATTTCAACAAGCAGAAGCATTTGGAGAAGTTTCTGGGTACAAAGTAAATAAAGAAAAAACAGAGGTCATGCAATGGAACCAGGAGGTTAGGTTTCCTGGGGTAAAGACCCGTATGAGATACCTTGGTATCCAGCTTGTGCAAAATATTACGGACATACCTAAAGTTAATTTGGAGAGGGTACTTAAAGATATTAACACACTTTTACACCGATGGTCGGGATTGGCGTTAAACATCTTTGGTAGAATTAATCTGTTGAAGATGATCATCCTACCAAAGATCACCTTCCTTTTCAATTCAATACCTCTTTCATTTAGCCCCAAAGATATTGCCAAAATACAGGGACGAATAGGGTCCTTTATTTGGAATTCCAAAGCGCCCAGAATCTCTATGAAAAAACTTAGAAGAAAGATTAAAACAGGTGGGTTAGCTATGCCAGACATTCTTCACTACTGTCAAGCTTTTCACTTTAAAAACTTTAGGTCAATGGCCGATAAAGCCGACTCATCCTGTTTGGGTCAATTATTCCAAGCTTTGCTACACAATATTCCTCAAGGTAAAGAATTTTTTTTATTTAAGTTCGGAGACCCGAAGTTCTACAAGAAAGTCAGATTAAAAATCTTGGGAACAGCTTTGCGAAATTGGGTATTTTTTAGGAAAAAACTGGATGTTTCTTACTACACTCCCCTTGCCCCCATATGGGATTCCCCTGGAACACCGGAATGCCTTAGAGATCAACTATCAATTCCTCTCAGAACAGCGGGCATTGGACATTGGCAGACCTCATCGTAGACTCTAGACTAATGGAGTGGGATTCATTATCCAGATTAACAAGTAGAACCCTTACTAGATTCAAATTTTATCAATTATCCAATTGGTGTAGCACTATAACTTGGAATCTCACATCTAATCCTAAATTTGATCTAGTAAAGAGAAAAGGGAGCTGGAAAAAAGAAGTTGCCTTTTGGTACGACGCACTAAATGAAAAAGATCAAGTCACGGAACCTGAACTTAACAAATTATGGGGAGAAGAATTAACTCTACAACATGGCGAACTACAAGGTCTTTGGGGAGATTCTTTTAAACTGTTGCATACGGTTGTTAAACCTGCCCCCTTAAAGCGAAACCATCTGTTTACATTATATAGAGCGTATTTTTCACCCAAGAAGCTGTCCAAGTTTACGAATATGGATTACTCTTGTTTGCGCTGTAAACTTTCCAAGGCAGATGACATACATATGTTCGCTGAGTGCCCTAAATTATCTCTCTATTGGTCCAAAATAGAGGAATTTATAATAGAAGTGTGTAATATACAGTTTAAAATTACTCCGATGACCATTTTTTTGGGTTAGAGCTTGGTTCTCCGCTTAACGAGATAAGGACTAAATTTATATTTTATGCAATGATTATAGCTAGACGAGAAATCTGTAAGCTTTGGAAGTCAGAGATCATTCCTACCTTTACAGATTTTTTAAGCTATATTGTATATATTAGTGAAGCTGATCTTGCATGTGATAACTCTTGCCTCGACAAAACCTGGGCAGCCCTGGTGGCTTGGCGGAACCGATGATATATATTCCAATGATTTCACCTGGGTCCTGTGGACGCTTGGTATCCTACCCAACAGAGGGCCGTATCGACTATAGGGTATGGAGTGGACCTAGCTCACAGTGGAGACTGGAGGGGTATCCGACCTTCTCTCCCACTCTGGAGCCAAGACGCAGCTTTGGTCCAGTTGGTCGGAACATCGCATTGAGGAGAGGAGGAGATACCCTTTCTAGAATACCCACTTCTGGTATATGAGGAATAAAATATATAAAAAAAAAAAAAATCATATCGTCCTCTTTTTCGTGTGGGAAGGAACTGAGGGAAAGAACGATCTTCCAAGCCTTTTTCACATACAGTCCCTTTGCTTCTTTCATTTGGAATAACTCTATAGTATTCCCCATCACTTCTTTAGCGTGAAGTGGATGAATACTGTAATGTTGGTAGGTTTCTTCAGTTATGGAAACATGCAGTTTTTCAATTTGTCCAGATGGGAAGTCAGTATCTTCTACTGTTATTTTTTTTCCCACATACACATTTTTGTGAAATACATTTTTTTATAGCAGATAGAACAGACAAGAATAACTAAATGTTCACACTGTAAATTTTCTACACCAATTGTCTGTGTTTTAAGTAAATCTAGATTGTATTTAATGTTTTCTGTGGTGCTAGCACTCTTGGTGTCTAGTTGTGAACTGTACTGAGCGGAGAATTGATTGAAGGCACTTCTAAGCACACATAGTGAAGAGAAATTTACATTGAAAGCTGAATTAAAGTTGTGAACTAAGATTGTGTGTAATGTAGATCGAAGGTACTAATTGATACAAATATTAACTAATGCTATTTTGTACAGTTAACAGAATCTGAGGACAGAGTACAATTGTCTCTAAGTTAAGAAAGCAAGGGTAGATATAATGGTGTATTTAATGTACAAGGAAAGCTGAATTGAAGATGTGAATCCGGCTGTCTGCCGTGTACATTTAATGGTGAACTGTATCATCTGTAATCACGTTTGAAATGAAAGATGGAACATGTATGGAATGCATTGTCAAAATATGTATGTTTCATGGACATGATAGTTCAAATTGTGACCTGTGTTGTTTGTACTGTAGACTGTCATTCAGTGTTCTTTTGGACTTGTAAGACAAATGTTGTTATTGTACTAAACCTATAACTGATATAAATCAAGTTCTTGAAATGCAAGAATAATTGATAACCTTAGCCAAGTAAGGTAGCAAGTGTGCACATTTTTAACTGTGTTTGGGTGGGGTAGTATCTATCTACATCAAAAAGGTTCGATAAAGGGCCTTGAGTTTGAATCATAATATGAAATTGAAGAATTGTTGATAACCAGAGTGAAGAAAGGCAGGAAGTAGGTTTGTGTATGTGTGGATGATATGTTGATTGAGTGGAAGATAAATAAGGTGAAACATACGAATTGCTGAAGATGTGCAAGCTATCCATTTCCTTGTAAGGGAAGTGGGTGTTTTAATATTCTAGTCCATTACACCGACGGGGTTTTGGATTCTGCAGTGGGAGCATGAGAAATGGGTACCATATATAAGGAGGAAAGCTAGTGCAGAAAGTACACACACTGCGGTAGAAAGGACGCAAGTGTGCAAATTAGCCACTGCCATTCTTGGGTAGTAGTTAACAGGAAGGGTCAATGAAGGGCCTGTAGTTTCAATTTCAAGAATAATAATTGATACTTCTAGTGAAGAAAGGCTGCAAATGTGGAAACTTCTACAACAACAAGGTTTAATGAAGGGCCTTGACTTTGAATCAGAATATGAAATTAAGGAATATTTGATAATCCCAGCGAAGAAAGGAAGCAAGTATGCATCTAAAGCAACACATTTCTGTGGAGTGTGTGATGATGTGTGGTGCAAGCAGCACGGATTGGTAGGAAAATCTTTAAAATCCAGTTTTCTAATAAATATTGGTTGTCTATTCACAGAAGTAAGTTGAAGTATATTTTCAAAAAGTATGATTTATTTTTTTCTAAGTAAGTCATCTCATTCAATATGGTGACATGGTGATGATTTGTGGTGCACTGAGTTAGTAATACCTTTGGCGCTGAGCTTGAATGTACCCTGTGAAGATGTGTGGTCGGGGTGAGGTACAGTAATTTGTCTTTGTTGATTGAATTCTGCATCAATTCTATTTAAAAGGGACAGTGTGTCTCACTGTGACATAAAAGTGTTCACTCTTGTTTGTGATTATTTATTGTGCGCTGAGTAAGTAGTATCTTTGGCTGTGAGCTTGTATGTTCCCTGTGCAGTGTGGATTGAAGGCAGTTGTTAACAGACATAGATGAATGTTTTTTGTCACTTATTTAAACAAAATGTCAAACACATATAGTAGAATTTTGTCTGCATTAAATGAGATAAGGTTGAATTTCCTAGTGTTCAAAGTTTATGAAAATGTGAGGATATTGTGCAATGGTCTGTGTTTTAAGTAAATCAAGATTGCATAGAATGTTTTCTGTAGTGCTGGCACTCTTGGTATCTAGTTGTGAACTCTACTGAGCGCAGAATTGATTGAAGGCAGTTCTCAGGACACATAGTGAAGAGAAATTTACATCGAAAAGTGAATTGAAGTTGTGAACCCTGCAGTCTGTAATGTAGATCGAAGGTACTAATTGATAGAAACATTGATGAATGGTATTTTGTACAGTTAACAGAATCTTTGGACAGAGTAGAATTGTATCTGCGTTAAGTAAAACAATGTTGAATGTAATGCTGTTCTTAATGTGGAAGGAAAGCTACATTGAAGGTCTGAATGCAGCTGTCCGCAGTGTAGATTGAAGGCAGTTGTTGACACAAAGATCGATGAATGCTATTTTGTACAGTTAACAGAATGTGAGGACACAGTATAATTGTCTCTTCCTTAAGGAAAGGAAGGCCGAATGCAATGTTGTCCTTTATGTAGAAGTAAAGCTGATTTGACCCGGCTGTCTGCAGTGTAGTTTGAAGGCAGTTGTTGAGACAAAGATTGAAGAATGCTATTTAGTCACAGATAACAGAATCTAAGTTCACAGTATAATTGTTTCTGCCTTAAGAAAAGCAAGCAGGAATACAATGCTGTTCTCAATGTAGAAGGAAAGCTGAATTGAAGTTGTGAACCCAGCTGTCCGCAGTGTAGATTGAAGGTAGTTGTTGACAGAAAGATCAGTCAATGCAAGTTGTGAAAGTTAACAGTATCTGTGGATGCACTATAATTGTGTCTGTCTTAAGGAAAGTAAAGCTCAATACAATGGTGTCTTTAATGTAGAAGGAAGCTGAATTGAAGTTATGAACTGAGCTGTCCGTAGTATAGACTGCTATTGTGAACAGTTATAGATGAATACTATTTGTGACATTCTTTTACAAAATCGGAAGACATAAAATACATTAGTCTCTGCTTTAAATAAAGCTAGGCTGAATTTAACGTTTTCTGTAGTAGTGGAGCTCTTGGTATGAAGTTTTAATTTTTACTGACCGCAGACTATGTTGAAGGTTGTTGTAAGGACAGATATTGAAGATAATTTTAGTTCTAAAGCTGAGTTGAAGTTTGTGAACCCTTATGTCCGCAGTGTGAATTGAAGGCAGTTGTTAACACAAAGGTCGATGAATGCCATTTCATCACAGATCTCAGGATACAGTATAATTGTCTCTGTCTTAAGGAAAGTAAGCAAGAATACAATGCTGTCCTCAAGGAAAGCTGAAGTGAAGTTGTGAACCCTTATGTCTGCAATGTATATTGAAGGTGCTACTGGACACAAACATTGATGAATGTTATTTTGTGCAGGTAACAGAATCTGAGGACATAGTATAATTGTCTGTCCCTTAAATAAATTAAGACTAATATGTCATACTTTGTTTTAAGACTCTGCAGCATTCTTTAATGCTCAAAGGCAACCATTAAGTTTGATACCATGCTTATGTCATCAATATTGAGAAGTTTCATTTTCTTCAAGAGTCTTCACAGCAAGCTTCTCCAGATATCTTGTGGTATTGTAATTTGTTGTTATGCTCCATAGGTAGTATAAGCAAATGATTTAATGTAGCATTGGTAATGTTATCATTTTGTTATATGTTTAATATAAGGAAGTTATTACAAATATGCAATAAGGAAATGATGCTGAATATGGAACTATTCTACTAGAAATAACAATTGGAGAAATTACATAACATGTCAAAGAAGTTTTACAGAGACGATTAGTTTGAAATTTGTGTCCAAAAGAAAATATTGTTGCTAAGCTTGCAGGTACTTTTAAATTAATTGACAACCCCAATGAAGAAAAACAGCAAGTGTTAAAATATCCTACTTTGTTCAGCTGGGTTATTAGCTACAATAAAAAGATTTGATAAAGGTCCTTGACTTCGAATCGGAAAATTAAATTGACCAATAATTGATAACACCTTGCCAAGAAAGGCAGTTAGTTTGCAAATTTTCACTGCCTTCAGCTGGAGTTTTAGGTACAACAAAAAGTGTTAAAGTGCACGAGTTTTTATCAGAATATGAAATTCACAACAAATTGATAACCCCTAGCCAAAAAAGGTAGTTAGTTTGTAAATTTTCACAGTCTTTGGCAGGAGTCGTAGGTACAACAAAAAGCCTCAATAAATAGCCACGAGTTTATATCAGAATAGGAAATGCACGAACAATTGATAACCCCAGCCAAGAAAGGCAGCAAGTGTTCAATTTTTTACTGCCTTCAGCTGGGGTACGTGTCACAACAAAAAGGCTTGAAAAAAGGGCTTGTAGTTTGAATACGAATATGAAATAGAATAGTTGATAACCATAGTCAAGAAAAGCAGCAAGTAGGTGTGTGTACGTGTAGATAATGTGTTGATTCAGTGGAATATGAATAATGGAACAACTAAGAAAGGCTGTAAGTGTGCAAATTAGCCACTGCTATTCACCAGTAGTAGTTTGCAAGAAGGCTCAGTAAAGGGCTTGCACTATGAACTAGAATAACAAAGAGAAAATTTGATAACCATAGACTATAATGGCTCTTTTTTAATATTGGTAGACTTTTGTTAAGCTTTTTTTCATACATGAACGGCAGGAAGTGCGCAAATTACCCACTGCCATTCATGAGTAATAGTTACCAAGAAGGCTCAATAAAGGGCCTGCACTTTGAATTTGTATTACAAGAAGGATAATTGATAACCCCAGCCAAGAAAGGAAGCAAGAGTTAAAATTTCCTACTGCCTTCGGCCGGGGTAGTTGATAGAATAAAAAGGGCTTGATAAAGGGACTGCAGTATGAATATGAATATGAAATTGAGCAATAGTTCATATCCCCTGCGAAGAAATGTAGTAAGTGTGCAAATTTCCCACTTCTTCTGGCAGTGTAGTATCTACATCAAAAAGGCTGTATAATGGGCCCACACTTTGAATACAGATATAAAATAGAAGAATAGTTGATAACCATAGCCAAGAAAGGCAGCAAGTAGGTGTGTGTACGTGTAGATGATTTGTTGATTGAGTGGTAGATGAATAATATAAAAAATTATGAAAGGCTGAAAGTGTCCAAATTACCCACTGCCATTCACTGGTAGTAGTTAGCAAGAAGGCTCAATAAAGGGCCTGAACTTTGAATTTCAATAAGCAACAGAAGATTTGATAACCATAGACTATACTTGCTCTTTTTTTAATATTGTTAGACTTTTAAGCTTTTAGTTATACATGAATGGCAGGAAATGCACAAATTACCCACTGCTATTCACAAGTAATAGTTACCAAGAAGGCTCAATAAAGCGCCTGCTCTTTGAATTTGTATTACAAAAAGGATAATTGATAACCCCAGCTAAGAAAGGCAGCAAGAGTTCAAATTTCCTACTGCCTTCGGCCGGGGTAGTTGATAGAATAAAAAGGGCTTAATAAAGGGACTGCAGTTGAATAGGAATATGAAATTGAACAATAGTTCATAACCCCTGCGAAGAAATGCAGCTAATGTACACATTTCCCACTGCCTTCTGCCAGTGCAGTATCAATATGAAAAAGACTTGATAAAGGGGCTTGACTTTGAATCAGAATATGAAATTGAATAATAATTGATAATCCCAGTCAAGAAAGGCAATAAGTGTCTAAATTTGCCACTGCCTATGACTGGGGTAGTAGCTACAACAAAAAGGATCAATAAAGGGCCACGAGTTTGAATCAGAATATGAAATTGAAAAAGAATTGGTAACTGCAGCCAAAAAAGGTAGCAAGTTGGTGTGTGTTATGTGTAGATGATGTGTTGATTTAGTTGAAGAAAAAAAAGGTGAAAAATAAGAAAGTCTCCAGACGTGCATACTATCCACTTCGTCGTCAGGGAAGTGGATCTTTGAATTTCCAAGTCATTATATGGATAGGGCATCGAATTTTGCAGTTAGAGCATAAGAAATTGCTACGACATCGAAGGAAGCAATGTAAGTGCATTAAGTTACCTTTCTGAGGGGTAGAGCTGAAAAATTACAACACCGGGCCCATTTCAGGGACGCTACTTTGATTTAGAATAATACTTGGCAAAGGCTGCAAGAAAGTTAGGAAATATGTGTGTTTTAGGTAGTGGATGCAGAATAAGGTGAAAAGGAAGAAAGGTAGCAGATGTGGAAACAATTCCTTGCCTTGTAAAGGAAATGGATGTTTGGTTTTCCAGTCAATTACAGACTGTGAGTTGAATTCTGCAGTGGGAGCCTGGGAAACGGGCATCTCATCTAAGGAGTTATGCAAGTGCACAAAGTACACACACTGTGCGGTAGAAAGAATGCAAAAAAGGACACAGTGTGCAAATTACCCACTGCCATTGTCAAGTAATAGTTACCAAGAAGGCTGAATAAAGGGCCTGCACTTTGAATTTGTATTAGAAGAAGGATAATTGATAACTGCAGCCAAGAAAGGCAGGAAGCAGGTGTGTGTACGTGTAGGTGATGTGTTGATTGAGTGTTAGATGAATAATGTGAAAAATAAGAAAGGCTACAAGTGTGCAAATTACCTAGTGCCATTCACGGGTAGTAGTTACCAAGAAGGCTCAATAAAGGGTCTGTACTTTGAATTACAATAACAAACAGAAAATTTGATAACCATAGACTATACAGGCTGTTTTTTTAAACTTTTGTTTATACATGAACGGCAGGAAGTGCGCAAATTACCCACTGCCATTCACGAGTAATAAAAACTTTATATGTATTTCGTATCGTATCTTATCGTATCGTAAGGGGTGCTTGTAAAGCGCACTGACACCATGGGTTTCCTGGCGCTGGTTGGAGGTAAAGAAGACAGAAAGACTAGCCAGATTGGGGAAAAGCCAAGTTTTTAGAGATTTACGAAAAAGAATCAGGGAGTTAGAAGTTTTAAGAGAGAGGGGGAAAGAGTTCCAGAGCTTGGGGGCCAGGTAGGCGAATCTCCGGCCTCCAGATCTGCAGAGCTTATAGGAAGGGACGGTCAAGAAATGGAGGTGAGAGGATCTCAAATTGCGGGATGGGCAGTAGGGTCTGATGAGGGATTTACATGGTAAACATAGTTCCAGGGTCAGAATAGCATTTTGAGTCTGTGCAAACAAACTAACTTCCATGTTTTATGCGTTTTAAGAACTCTTCTCTAATCTTTTGTTACAGTGAAGAATGTTGGAAATTTCTTACTGACAATGGCAGACATCAACCTTCTTTCAGAGTTGGGAAAAAAGGTGTTGGAGGAAAAGTGAATTTGTAAACATTCAGATTTTTCGCATGAGCAAATCTACACATGCAAATTTGCTTATGCTAAAATGTAGTTCACAAATATTTTCTAGGAGTACTATTTGTTGACCTACTTGTGTACATTTTTGGGAATTCACAAAAGCTGTATAACTGCACTTAATTCTAGGACCTATTGCATGGGTGCACCTTTGAGACTTTCTTGAATAAATGTGCCCCTTATTTGATCTGGAATTCACTGTGGTGACCTTTTGCTTTTATTACATCTCTCTCTCTCTTTCTCTCTCTCTCTCTCTGCTCCCTCCACTCTCATCCACTCTGCTCTCTCTCCTGACTCTCTCTCTCTCTCTCTCTCTCTCTCTCTCTCTCTCTCTTTGTCTTTGTATCGGATGGTTTCACTGTGAGTCACAGCATTATGCTGTTTCACAAGGAGTATATCAGCACACAAAGTAGTTTTGTTCGGTGCCAGTAACTACTGTGGAAATTTGTACTTTTTAAAACGAAAAATATTTTTTGCTTTTGCCAAAGTTTGTTATAATAGTGAGGGGGCAGCAGCTTACTTGGCAATTAAGTTTTACAAACACAATGCCAAAACGAGTCACACAATGACAAAAGTAAAAAGGTGACCATCAATTTCACACCTACTGTGTTTGCCAATGTTTGTTGAATTTTGTTTCCCATAATCTTATTGAAAGTAGTTACAGAGATTTTCCATAATGAATATTTTTGGGAAATACTAGCATGAATGAACACGTTATTAAATGATGCTGCAAAAAAATGGTAACATAAATGTTATAGTAGTTTAGCAAAATGTTTTTTTCCTGCTTTCTCTTTTTATGACCATTTTATTTTGAAAGCAAAGTATTATCAAACTTGCTTTTAAGCTTCTGCAATTATTTGTGTCAAATCGCAGAGTATTGTGGGAGCAGTATACATAGCCTCATAGTGCTAAACTTTGGAAGTGTGTGTTCACTTTTTTTACTAAAGAAACTGTCAGTAGTGCAGTCTGAGTTTACAACATTTATTTGGAAGAGGCACTCTAACTAATAATAATGACTGCATCAATGTTGTAGAAGTTTGAAGGTCTTTAACATATGGACACAAATATTAACTCATCAGTAGACATTTCTGATAAGCATACGTGGGTCAGGCGTGTTTCAGAGCTGCACGCTTTTGTATACAGTTGTGCACTCAGAGGTTACAACATTTACTTAAAGTGCACGCCCGAGTAATAAATGCATTCAATTAATAAACCATAAATACAGGTTTGAACAGTATTAACATATGGTCAAACATATTACGTTAACTACAGACAGTGCCCTTCTCTGACCCAGCATATTGTACTGCTAACTGTCAGCCATAGGGTTTGTGCTGCTGGGAGTTGGGCCTACTTGTGCCAAGGACACAATACACATGAAAACTTGTTGCCCTTGACCTCAAACAATATGTGCTGTGGCTATAGGAATTACACATCCTTGACGGTGCATAGTCAGCTTTCAAATAAAGTGTACGCAACTCAGAAAAGATTCTTACCATAACGTTTTCTGTATAAGTTGCTGAAGCTTTTTGGTAGCAGACACCACAATACTTTTCAATAGACTGTAAATGTAATAAAACAATGTTTATTAGGGAATCATAATAGCAATTCTAACCATTGATAAGGTAGTTTGCAAAATAAATGTTATCCTTGAAACCCTCCTTGGTATTCATAAGTATTTTAAAGAAGTTGCATCAAGCAAAAAAACGGTGGCAAACGGGCAGATTCTCAGAATCTTTCTATTTGTGACCGGTATTTTGGCATTTCAGATGCAGCATCCCAAATGCAAAAATCGCAATTAAGGAATCTCTAATTTGAGATTCCTTAAATTGTGATTGCATTTAAGCAGCCAAGGTTCGTGCAGAGCTTTACACCGGGCGGTGACATCAGGCAGAGGAGGGGCAGGGTGCGGGTTGTAAAATGTCGGATATGAACGATGTCAGGTAAGTACCGGAAAAAAAAAATAATAATTTTGTTACCCGCGCTGAATCGCCAAATGTGATGCAGCGCGGGCAACAACATTTGTTTTATTTATTTTCTTTGGTACCTGACATCGTCCATATCTACACATGCAAATTTGCTTATGCTAAAATGTAGTTCACAAATATTTTCTAGGAGTACTATTTGTTGACCTACTTGTGTACATTTTTGGGAATTCACAAAAGCTGTATAACTGCACTTAATGCTAGGACCTATTGCATGGGTGCACCTTTGAGACTTTCTTGAATAAATGTGCCCCTTATTTGATCTGGAATTCACTGTGGTGACCTTTTGCTTTTATTACATCTCTCTCTCTCTTTCTCTCTCTCTCTCTCTGCTCCCTCCACTCTCATCCACTCTGCTCTCTCTCCTGACTCTCTCTCTCTCTCTCTCTCTCTTTGTCTTTGTATCGGATGGTTTCACTGTGAGTCACAGCATTATGCTGTTTCACAAGGAGTATATCAGCACACAAAGTAGTTTTGTTTGGTGCCAGTAACTACTGTGGAAATTTGTACTTTTTAAAACCAAAAATATTTTTTGCTTTTGCCAAAGTTTGTTATAATAGTGAGGGGGCAGCAGCTTACTTGGCAATTAAGTTTTACAAACACAATGCCAACACGAGTCACACAATGACAAAAGTAAAAAGGTGACCATCAATTTCACACCTACTGTGTTTGCCAATGTTTGTTGAATTTTGTTTCCCATAATCTTATTGAAAGTAGTTACAGAGATTTTCCATAATGAATATTTTTGGGAAATACTAGCATGAATGAACACGTTATTAAATGATGCTGCAAAAAAATGGTAACATAAATGTTATAGTAGTTTAGCAAAATATTTTTTTCCTGCTTCCTCTTTTTATGACCATTTTATTTTGAAAGCAAAGTATTATCAAACTTGCTTTTAAGATTCTGCAATTATTTGTGTCAAATCGCAGAGTATTGTGGGAGCAGTATACATAGCCTCATAGTGCTAAACTTTGTTCACTTTTTTTACTAAAGAAACTGTCAGTAGTGCAGTCTGAGTTTACAACATTTATTTGGAAGAGGCACTCTAACTAATAATAATGACTGCATCAATGTTGTAGAAGTTTGAAGGTCTTTAATATATGGACACAAATATTAACTCATCAGTAGACATTTCTGATAAGCATATGTGGGTCAGGCGTGTTTCAGAGCTGCACGCTTTTGTATACAGTTGTGCACTCAGAGGTTACAACATTTACTTAAAGTGCACGCCCGAATAATAAATGCATTCAATTAATAAACCATAAATACAGGTTTGAACAGTATTAACATATGGTCAAACATATTACGTTAACTACAGACAGTGCCCTTCTCTGACCCAGCATATTGTACTGCTAACTGTCAGCCATAGGGTTTGTGCTGCTGGGAGTTGGGCCTACTTGTGCCAAGGACACAATACACATGAAAACTTGTTGCCCTTGACCTCAAACAATATGTGCTGTGGCTATAGGAATTACACATCCTTGACGGTGCATAGTCAGCTTTCAAATAAAGTGTACGCAACTCAGAAAAGATTCTTACCATAACGTTTTCTGTATAAGTTGCTGAAGCTTTTTGGTAGCAGACACCACAATACTTTTCAATAGACTGTAAATGTAATAAAAAGATGTATATTAGGGAATCATAATAGCAATTCTAACCATTGATAAGGTAGTTTGCAAAATAAATGTTATCCTTGAAACCCTCTTTGGTATTCATAAGTATTTTAAAGAAGTTGCATCAAGCAAAAAAACGGTGGCAAACGGGCAGATTCTCAGAATCTTTCTATTTGTGACCGGTATTTTGGCATTTCAGATGCAGCATCCCAAATTCAAAAATCGCAATTAAGGAATCTCTAATTTGAGATTCCTTAAATTGCGATTGCATTTAAGCAGCCAAGGTTCGTGCAGAGCTTTACACCGGGCGGTGACGTCAGGCAGAGGAGGGGCAGGGTGCAGGTTGTAAAATGTCGGATATGAACGATGTCAGGTAAGTACCAGAAAAAAAAAATAATAATTTTGTTACCCGCGCTGAATCGCCAAATGTGATGCAGCGCGGGCAACAACATTTGTTTTATTTATTTTCTTTGGTACCTGACATCGTCCATATCCCGCACTTTACAACCCCCCACCCTGCCCCTCCTCTGCCTGACGTCACCGCCCGGCGTAACGCCCTGCACGAGCCATGGCTGCTGACGTCACCGCCCGGCGTAACGTCCTGCACAAGCTGTGGCTGCCAGTTACATTCGTTTAGACTTACAAGTATTCGAAAATGAATACATGCTTGGGAGTGTCAAGTGACTCAGTAATAAATATTAAAACTAATGGTAGAATTAGGAGGGAGAAAATACGATGAACCAGAAAGCATATATTCCAGAAAAATAAAGCAAAGCAGAGCTGGGAGGGCCACGTGATGGATAGAAAGAAACATTTGCGCAATAACTCTTGGTTCATAACTTCTTGGCTAGCAAGAAAGGCCACTTTATTAAGACAGGTGCAAATTAACTTCTAATCAAACATCTTGCAATTCATTATCTAATAAACCAACAATTCCTTCAACTTATCTTAGCATCCTTATGAAAGACGAAACCCCCACCAAGTTAACCCAAACAAACTCAGGAGCACCTGACTCTTGTTGATACCCCCTCCTTTCCTTTAACTGCCCTTTGAGGATGGACCAACCCGCTCCAGGCTGCCCACCCTCCAGAAAAAGCGCCTAACAACTAAAATTGCACCTAGACCTGTCTTAGCGTGGTAACCAGGAATAAACAACAAACAAATAGGACCTAAACGAGCAAGAGGGTGGGTGAGGCAAAAACAACCTTCTCCACCCGCCCCCCGGCACAGTTCCTTTTCCCGCACTTTCTACCCCTATCTATCCCTTTTCCCTTCTGCTCCAACTAGCTAATTACCGCCCCTTGCCCCTGTGGCCAGTTCACTTGCGCGAACCAACCCATGGGAGAGAGCGGCTCGCGCATGGCTCCCCCTTGGTCCACCCTTATACTATGTACATAGACAATCATTGAGGGGTAGGAGGGGCACGTGATGCAGAAAACAATACCATCATGAACATACAATATAAAGAACACATTGTAAAGCATGTAAAACTTCAAAAATAGGATACAGAAATTCATGGAAGCTCAATTTATAAAAAAAGGCATAGGAGTGCTCCGTAAGACAGAATTACATTTTAGGATCAACAAAGGAAGATCAATAAGAATAGAGGCCTGCGACCAGGACCGGACTGGGAACCAAAACCGGCCCTGGCAAAGTGCTCGGCTGCTCCCCTACCCCCTCCCCCGGGAGTAGGGAAGTTGGGGGTGCGACCGAGGTCTTTGGTGGGGCCAGTTTTCGGCCGATTTCGTTACAGGTCCGATTTTGCAGCTAAGCTGCAAAAACGGCCCTGGAACAAAATTGCCCCCCAGGGGCCCAAAACCGGCCCCCACTCTTGCGGCATATCGGGGATTGCCTGTGCCCTCAATAGCCAGTCCGGGCCTGCCTCGGATGGCCTCGTGATGCAGAAAAAAAAGTATCATGATAGACGCACAATTAATAACGATAGAGGCCTAAGCACGTGGCGTAGTACAGAAATACAACACTGAAATTTATGGACGCACAATTTATAAAATTAGAGGTGTATGGGACCTCGTGACGCAGATAGAAACTTTTATACTATGTGCATACAATTTAAAAACCATTAAAGGGTAGGAGAGCCATATGATGGAGAAAAAAATAGCATCATGCATATACAATTTACAGCGGAGTCTGATGTTGTAATGGTTTCTCTTACCTTTGCTTCTGTCATCTTTTGTCGTGTCTTCAAAGGCTGCGGTTTCACTGGGTCTTGGGTGTTTTGGGTGCGGGCGCCTCTGCGCCTATGGTATTGTGGCTGGACAGCAGCAATAGTGATACCACGTAGAGTGTCAGGAGTCCTCTTCCGCTCGAGCTGTGAGTTTGTAGTAAAATCGATGACAACACTCTGTCTCTCACCGCAGAACAGGCAGGCAAAAGATAGCGTGCTCACGTCAGTGTTCGTATTATATGGGAACCGCAGGGGCTGAGCAAACCAAGCCCAGGAGCATCATTGGTAGCGTTTTCGCGGTCTAAAAGAATGATGGCCTTGGGGGACATCACATTGGATAATGTATTGGTTTCCAGGCTTAGTGATAGCAAGCATGCTAGGTGTTGGCATGTGGGGAGTGTGGACAGGCGTGGAACGCCCTTGTGCAAGTGTGAGTGTGTGCACCAACAATTAACAACAGGGAGAGATGGGGCGGTGTTATCATGTGCGCAGAAGCAGGCCGAGAATCGGATCTCCAATGAGTGACTACTTCTATTCATTCTCGTTAGCGCGCCCTGTGCTCTGAATTGTCACTAAGAGGGTCATCGCACCATACATGTACTGCTAATGATAGTCAGCATGTACCCGCGCATAGAGTACAAATATGGTTTGAAGTTACGCTTCTCATCAAAGATTAAGTGTGATACTAAGGGAAGATATTATTTGGGATAACTATGAACATTGCAATATTCATATATTGCTTTTAAAAACAATCACACAAATCGCGATAGAACATCATGTGTACTGGTATCGAAACAGCTGCGTAAGCGCATCATAAGCGTACGTAAAGTCATGTGACTTTAAAAAGAGAGATTTGATTGGTTCATAAGTTTCAAACTCTGGACATTGGTGGCAGGAAAAGGGGAGTATGCAAATATTTGGGAGCGCCTATTATGTGGAATAACATGCAATGCTTTATGAAGCCGTGAAGGCTGGATTATATCGTTAAAACTCCTAAAGTGTACCAACATTTGCCGAAAAGCAGGGAGGTAAAATGACATTGATGTGGGTTTGACCAATCCCCTTCCTCCTCTTGCCTGCTGTGCCCAATGGGAATGGAGTTGTGATTTTAAAAGTACTGACACAAAGTTGCTGCCAGTTGGTAAAGCAAGCTGGAAGAAGTCAGACACGCTAAAACGCTTACTCACAATAAAATCTTTCAAAAGTACCCAGTGAGTGCTGTTTGTCTAACTGCAAGACAGGAGCCTTGATATTTTACATGGATCCACCTCCATGTTACTTGCACCCGTCCAAGAAGCGTGCTTCTATTGCCAGAAGGTGGAGAAACAGAGCGAGTATGTGATACATGCAACCTGCACCACCATGCTGTATTCCGTGGTAGCAGTGCCAATAAAATCGCTAGTCATACAGAATTGTGGAGATGCTGTAGTTCACCGGCTCCAGCGCCAACTTCCAGGCATCAGTGTGGTTCGACAAAGGGACTATCAGGCAGTGACTTGAACAACAAGTGGAGGTACTCTGGACATTGGTGGCAGAAAAACGGGAGTATGCAAATATTTGGGAGCGCCTATTATGTGCAACAACATGCAATGCTTTATGAAGCTGTGAAGGCTGAATTATATTGTTAAAACTCCCAAAGTATACCTCCATTTCCCAAAAAGCACGGAGGTAAAAAGACATTGATGTGGGTTTGACCAATCCCTGTCCTCTTGCCTGCGGAGCCCAATGGGAATGGAGTTGTGATTTTAAAAGTACTGACACAAAGTTGCTGCCAGTTGGTAAAGCAAGCTGGAAGAAGTCAGACACGCCGAAACGCGTACTCACAATAAAATCTTTCAAAAGTACCCAGTGAGTGCTGTTTGTCTAACTGCAAGACAGGAGCCTTGATATTTTACATGGATCCACCTCCATGTTACTTGCACCCATCAAAGAAGAGTGCTGCGGTTGTCAGAAGGTGGAGAAACGGAGCGAGTATGTGATATATGCAACCTGCACCACAATGCTGTATTCCATGGTAGCACTGCCGATATAATCGCTAGTCATACAGATTTGTGGAGATGCGGTAGTTCACCGGCTCCAGCACCAACTGCCAGGCATCATTGTGGTTCGATGAGGGGACTATTATTGTGTTTTTATCTAGGAACCTATATCGATATTCCTATTTTATGCCTTTATCCGGGTATAATCAATAATGTCCCTATAATGGCATAAGAATTACATCCATATCTAGCTGTAGCCCATGCAGTCACATTAAGCAAGGCTACTTCCCCGGACTCCTAGAAAGCACAACGAGTTCTCTAAACACACCAAACCTCCAGCAAC
Organism: Lissotriton vulgaris; assembly: GCF_964263255.1. Classification (NCBI taxonomy): domain Eukaryota; kingdom Metazoa; phylum Chordata; class Amphibia; order Caudata; family Salamandridae; genus Lissotriton; species Lissotriton vulgaris. Next base: position 266,480 of record NW_028251051.1, on the reverse strand, counting down.
CTGGGCAATCCCCATTTGCTTTGGTTTTGATTTGTCATAGAACTCCTTCGAGCACTGTATGAACGGGCAGTTCTTGATGACATCTTTATTGACGTCTTATGTCCACCCTTACGTCAAACCCGGCACCTTTCAGGTATAAATATACCAACGTTGCCTTAAGCAAACACACAGTGGTGGTTTTGGAGCCGAGCAGTTATCCACTTGCCCGGGAGCCCAGCTGATGCGAGAGCCCACGGACGCTGCCCCTCCTCTTTGACGCACTGAGAAAGACGCTGTCTTTTTCTCCAGCCGAGAAAATCCAGCTCCGGCGTTTCCAGCCTACCATTGCGGGTTGCTGGGATATCGAGTCCTGACAAAGAGATACCAGACCTCCTGCTTTCTAATACCAAGGTCCGGAGCTGACTAAACCCTTAAAAAGAATTCTTGATTCAGATTCTTGGCAAAACAAACTTAACTTAAACTGCTACTTACTTACTCCTCCCCACATATTAGGCTTAGGTCAGGTACACCGGGGTAGGCGTATTTTAGAAGCACCAGTTGAGTACGTTAGTCAATGTATATATGTATGTAAGGCTTTTATCCATCCAGAAACCATATCATTGCTTTTACAGTATTATTTTATAATACTCATTTTACTGTACGCACTTTACTTTACATTAAGTATTGCAATTGTGGCAATTCATTTCTCTTGCATGAGAAGGAAGACTGCTCAATAAATTATACCTTTTTATTGAAAACGCCCGTCTCTCTTTTCTCTGCACTCTGGTGAAACTAAGTACGCACAATTGACTAAGTGAAATAGCTGTCTATTGTTTTCACACAACTCTAGAGATACACTCTTATTCTGAGGGAGCGAAGTTGTCATGTTATATGGTTGTCAGAAGCTAATCCCTTCTTGTCCATCCAGGGAGGTTAAACTCCTCCTCGTTTATTCGAAAAAGTTTCTAGTGACCTCGGAGCTAGCTGGCAAAACTAAAGTCTAATATAGTCAGTAGAGACCTAGTCGACCTCAGTCCTACGTCTACACTGCTGAAGATATTATTCCAAAGCGCAGAGCCTATTGGGAATATAGGAACTACACTACATGGCGCCCAACGTTTGGTAAGGCAATAAAACTAACGCAAGTCGTTAGAGTAACTCAGTCGTGCTTTTTCACACAGACCCTTTTTCCCGTAAATACTCCAATAGACTTCTGGAGTGGGTGAAAGGTTAAAATCTACCGAAACTTAGTAGGAAGAGATTCCTATGTATAGTTTTTGGTTTATTCAACGTTGAAGGATACAGTGTTCTAAAATATTGTGCACCTAATCTTTCTTTCCTTGAAACTTGATCTGCAACAAAAAACTTTCTGTCAGTAAAATGGTGGAAGGTGACGATGATGCGGAGAGAGCGAGAATAGCAGCGCAACACACAGCAGATGACACAACTCTCCAACCAAATGACCCGAATGTTATACCCATTCCGGCAAATAGAAGAAGAACTATAACTATAAAACTTATAGAAAACGGACTGACATCACGAGGTGGTACAGTCATATTCGTGGTAGAGGCCCATGAATATCGGCAGACAGAGATATTCTACTCATGGATAAACTTTCCAGCAGCAAACGCTGTAACACACAAATTCCACTATTACAAAATGAAGGAACCTCCGGATGAATACACTCCTTTCGAGGATGTTGAAATCCCATTAAATTACCAAGAGCACCTGCTCTGGTTTAAAGGCGCCCTAAAACATAATAATCACATCACTAGGCTCGGTCCACTAGGGATCCCAGGAGCAACGTGGCCGGTTCTAGCCAGCTACACACCACATCCGGACATTGAAAAAGTGTCAGACCGGGAACTTTTAGCCCAGCTAAAAGTACTAATTAAAATACATAGACAATTAGTCCAATATGTAATGCGGACTTCAACAGTCCAACCAGCTATTAACATTCCACAGCCGACCCTTCACCCTGGGAACACAAACAAAATAACACCACAGAACATATAATCATGTCTTGGTAAAGTACAGATAAAACGGAAACAAATCCCATTCTGGTTAGCACAAACAATAACTCAAGTATAGGCAGTATTCCCCAATACTACTCCAACTGAGAAACACAGAATTCTGACTATCTGTCTTCCAATGGGGATCGCACCACATGTGGAGGACTGTGACACTTGGGGCACAGTCTTTGCTTCCATTTACACAAAAACACATGGTGTTCCGTCCATGGCGGCAATACCAGACGTGCTAAGACAGATTCAAAATGAATACGGTCCGGAACCTGCTTTAACTCTGGGCATGAAATTACTGAAAGACTTCAAACAGGTCTCGGCTATATTATTAGCCATCATAAAAGGAGAAGCAGCAACTGTGGCGATCCGCCAGAAATTGAAAGAAACAGATATAACAGACCAGCCACTTGAACTTGCCAGAATCATAGAAAAATCCTGTGAAGAGCTAGGTAGAGATAGTTTGGGTGGAAAACCAGTGAAACCCCAACTAATTGAAAATCCTGAAAAGATATTTATAAAAAATAATCAAAACACTCCAAAAAAGAGCTGGTATGGAAACAAACAATCCACTCCCAAAGGAAAAAAATTCCAGTCCAGAGGAAGGCCTCCTCAGCGCAGAGAGAGATCTCTAGGCCGAGAAGACAAGTCTCCCCAAAGGGAACCCTCTGAAAAAAGATACAACCTTAGAAATAGGGATAATTTGAAGAAACCTGATAGATATCAAGATATTGATACACGTCCCTCTCGATCTTTTCAGACTTCATCGCAGAAATTGGAAAGAAGAGGACGGTCAGAACACAGGGAAGAGCACACCAAGTCCAAAGTAAAAAAATTGAATTTCCAACAAAGAAGGTAGCCAGTATTAAAATAATCAAACATGCCGAGGATACTGAGGACACAGCTGAAAAATGGAGAGTGGGCACAGACAATGCTAGACAATGGAGCAGAAGTGACCATAGCTCACAAGACCCTGATGAATCTTCTGGAGACAGTGGACACGAATGAGTGCATTCAGGTGGAAACTGCAGACACACGAGTTAGTGTGCCCCACAAGCTATATGAAATAACATTAGGTATAGAGGGAGATAAAACCAGGAAAATAAAAAGTCTGTTTTGGGAAAAACTTTCAAAAGGCTATGACATTCTGTTAGCTGAGAAAGACTGGCCACCGGAGTTTGTCAGGGAGTGCCCTCTTGGCAAAGAGATGATTATGCCTGCCTTCTCTGATCATATCCCAATCCATAAAAAATACACATATGCAAGAAAATGGGCAGTGACCCAAGCACCTGCATTATATAAAAATCATCTAGGATGGGATGAGGACTCCCCTCGTCACAAAATCCAGTTAAAATGTCAACCCACTGCACAGAGGCAGTACCCAATTAAGCAAGAAGCTAAAAAGCAGGTCAGGGAGATCTTAGATCAACTTGAATACCAAGGGGTGATTGAAACATGCACCTCTCAAATGAACAATACTTTGTTTCCTGTCTCCAAGCCAGACGATTCATATCGTCTAGTCTTGGACTACAGACACCTTAACTCATGTTGTAAAACATTTGCAGTACAAAACTCACACAGTGCAGCACTAATGAATAACATCGTTCGCAAAAAATACAAAACAACGTTAGACATCTCTAATGGATTATTTTGTCAAAACATTGCACCTGAAAGCAGGTATTTGACCGCTTTTTCAATAATGGGGTCAAAGTAAAATTTCTGTCGACTCCCACAGGGATTCAAGAACAGCCCAGGATTATTCTCAGCGAGGGTAACAGAGTTACTACAAATATATGATGATGAGGCATTATCTTATGTCGATGACATCTATCTCACTTGAAAAGAGTGAACACCATAATACTTGGGTTCGCAGCAGAGGGTCACAAATTCAACTTTAAAAAGTCACGAATTGCCCATCTAACTGTCCTGTTTTTAGGATATGATTATCAAGTGAAGGCAAAAGCCTAGCAGACAACTTCTTAGAGAAGTGTGCTGTACTCCAAGCACCAAAAACGCTGAGGAACTTACAATCTATACTAGGTTTCCAGAATTTCGGAATAACTTACATTCTAAATTATGCAGAGAGGGTTAAACCTCTCTATGAATTAATAAAACCTGATTTTAAACCAATCAATTGAACTCAGAAACACACAGAAATTTTGAGATCATTGCAAACAGACATGTTAGCTAAAACAAAATTGGAAACTCGTGACAGCACACGCAACCTTGTAATCCGAGTCATCCCATGAAGATGCAGATTCACGTAAATGACCTCTAATTAGGGAGAAACGGTACCAATAGCTTACAAATCACATTTGTACACAAAAGCTAAAATGAAATTCAGTTCAACTGAAAAAATTCTAACTGTGGTTCAGACTGCTGTAGCAAAAGAAAGAGCCCTAGCACAAGGTAAACGAATAATAATCGATAAACCGGTACCAGCCTTAGAAGCGGTAACAAAAGCAAGCACCCCAAATGCTAAAGCACTACATCCGAGATGGATCCAATGGGTTAATTCTCTTGCTGCAACAGACGTAGTATACGAATTTGATGCTAATTTAAAAACACAGAATTTCTACAATATGAATATGAATGTCCTCTGCCAGCCAAAATCCTGCCTCTAGAACACTACGGCTGTATAATATATACAGACGGATCAGCACAACCCGCGGTTGGGGGTAAACAAGATTACAGTGCTGCGTGCGCGATTGTTAAAGGTCGTTGGCACAAAGGTAAATTTAGACCATTGGTCACTAAAACGCAATCTCTAGGAGATTGTACAGCTCAGCGAGCTGAACTACTAGCACTTAAGATGGCGCTTGAAAATACCGATCGCGAATTCCCCACACTAATAGTGTGCGAGTCATATTACTGCGTTCCGTCTTATAATGAATACTTGCAGAACTGGGTTCAAAACGGTTTCAAAGATGCGAAAGGTGGCACAATCAAGCATAAAACACTTTGGGAACAAGTAGTTCTTTTACAGAAAGAACTACTCGCATGATACATACACTGAGTCATCAACGTGATGGCGTTCACTTTGCAGGGAATTCATTGGCTGATGAAGCAGAAAAGGCAGCTGTGCAAACGGCTTTCCGTAGCTGCTATCACACGGTCAAAAACAAAAATAGACAGCAATATAATGCAAGCTGTCAGTGCGCCAGTAAAACATGACAGAAAAACACTCCTGAAAGGCTTTCCAGTAAAGTACTCATACATAACTGATGTGAATAATGTTCCTTTTGCTCGAATCCCTGGAGTGGGGGATAGGGCAATTCCAAACATGGAACACAGGTTAGGACTAAGTACAGCGGCACACGAAGGGCTCGCTTCTGCACATGCTGGTGTTTCCGCCACAATATCATTATTAAAACAGAGATATTGGTGGCCGCGCTTGAGAATACAAACTAAGAAATATGTTCTAGAATGCAAAATATGCCAAAGAATAAAGGTATCAAAAGTGAAACGACCAGCACAGACGCCCCTTCTTATCTCGGATAAACCATTAGCATGTGTTTACCTGGACCACTGTGGTCCCTTACAAAGGGACGGTAACTATAAATATATCATGGCCGCAGTGGATTCCTGTACGAGATTCATTTGGATGTGGCCCCAGCGCTCGGCTGACGCCAGAACTGTTTTAAAAGATTTGCGAGTCTTTATTGGCATATACGCAATTGGCATGCTACATTCCGACCAGGGTCCTGCTTTTAGCTCTCAAGCTTATAAGGAGGCCATGACCAGCATGGGCATTGCATTGTGGTACATTTGTCCCTTCCATCCTGAAGGAAATGGGATTGTGGAAAGAAAAAACCGAGACATAAAGCAATCTATAACAGCAAGGGTATTAGGTTCGGGTGATGGGTGGGTCCAACATTTAACAAGTGTCCAACGTAGTCTTAACAATCTGCCAAGAAATAATCTAAAAGGTTTCAGTCCGTACGAACTATTGTTCGGTACTAGAATGCATATTCAGGACTTAGGTAGTCAAATTTCAGTGGTAGAAAAGAAATGCTTTGATATCAAAGATCGTTTGGCTGTTTTACAGGACTTAAATGAAACAAGAAAAGTACTGAGCAACATAAAATTAAAGCAACAGCCGACAGCCACTGAAGATACACCACCTGTCCCAGCAAGGCCTGTCTGGACTCCAGATATCTTGTGGTATTGTAATTTGTTGTTATGCTCCATAGGTAGTATAAGCAAATGATTTAATGTAGCATTGGTAATGTTATCATTTTGTTATATGTTTAATATAAGGAAGTTATTACAAATATGCAATAAGGAAATGATGCTGAATATGGAACTATTCTACTAGAAATAACAATTGGAGAAATTAGATAACATGTCAAAGAAGTTTTACAGAGACGATTAGTTTGAAATTTGTGTCCAAAAGAAAATATTGTTGCTAAGCTTGCAGGTACTTTTAAATTAATTGACAACCCCAATGAAGAAAAACAGCAAGTGTTAAAATATCCTACTTTGTTCAGCTGGGTTATTAGCTACAATAAAAAGATTTGATAAAGGTCCTTGACTTCGAATCGGAAAATTAAATTGACCAATAATTGATAACACCTTGCCAAGAAAGGCAGTTAGTTTGCAAATTTTCACTGCCTTCAGCTGGAGTTTTAGGTACAACAAAAAGTGTTAAAGTGCACGAGTTTTTATCAGAATATGAAATTCACAACAAATTGATAACCCCTAGCCAAAAAAGGTAGTTAGTTTGTAAATTTTCACAGTCTTTGGCAGGAGTCGTAGGTACAACAAAAAGCCTCAATAAATAGCCACGAGTTTATATCAGAATAGGAAATGCACGAACAATTGATAACCCCAGCCAAGAAAGGCAGCAAGTGTTCAATTTTTTACTGCCTTCAGCTGGGGTACGTGTCACAACAAAAAGGCTTGATAAAGGGCTTGTAGTTTGAATACGAATATGAAATAGAATAGTTGATAACCATAGTCAAGAAAAGCAGCAAGTAGGTGTGTGTACGTGTAGATAATGTGTTGATGCAGTGGAATATGAATAATGGAACAACTAAGAAAGGCTGTAAGTGTGCAAATTAGCCACTGCTATTCACCAGTAGTAGTTTGCAAGAAGGCTCAGTAAAGGGCTTGCACTATGAACTAGAATAACAAAGAGAAAATTTGATAACCATAGACTATAATGGCTCTTTTTTAATATTGGTAGACTTTTGTTAAGCTTTTTTTCATACATGAACGGCAGGAAGTGCGCAAATTACCCACTGCCATTCATGAGTAATAGTTACCAAGAAGGCTCAATAAAGGACCTGCACTTTGAATTTGTATTACAAGAAGGATAATTGATAACCCCAGCCAAGAAAGGAAGCAAGAGTTAAAATTTCCTACTGCCTTCGGCCGGGGTAGTTGATAGAATAAAAAGGGCTTGATAAAGGGACTGCAGTATGAATATGAATATGAAATTGAGCAATAGTTCATATCCCCTGCGAAGAAATGTAGTAAGTGTGCAAATTTCCCACTTCTTCTGGCAGTGTAGTATCTACATCAAAAAGGCTGTATAATGGGCCCACACTTTGAATACAGATATAAAATAGAAGAATAGTTGAAAACCATAGCCAAGAAAGTACGTAAAGTCATGTGACTTTAAAAAGAGAGATTTGATTGGTTCATAAGTTTCAAACTCTGGACATTGGTGGCAGGAAAAGGGGAGTATGCAAATATTTGGGAGCGCCTATTATGTGGAATAACATGCAATGCTTTATGAAGCCGTGAAGGCTGGATTATATCGTTAAAACTCCTAAAGTGTACCAACATTTGCCGAAAAGCAGGGAGGTAAAATGACATTGATGTGGGTTTGACCAATCCCCTTCCTCCTCTTGCCTGCTGTGCCCAATGGGAATGGAGTTGTGATTTTAAAAGTACTGACACAAAGTTGCTGCCAGTTGGTAAAGCAAGCTGGAAGAAGTCAGACACGCTAAAACGCTTACTCACAATAAAATCTTTCAAAAGTACCCAGTGAGTGCTGTTTGTCTAACTGCAAGACAGGAGCCTTGATATTTTACATGGATCCACCTCCATGTTACTTGCACCCGTCCAAGAAGCGTGCTTCTATTGCCAGAAGGTGGAGAAACAGAGCGAGTATGTGATACATGCAACCTGCACCACCATGCTGTATTCCGTGGTAGCAGTGCCAATAAAATCGCTAGTCATACAGAATTGTGGAGATGCTGTAGTTCACCGGCTCCAGCGCCAACTTCCAGGCATCAGTGTGGTTCGACAAAGGGACTATCAGGCAGTGACTTGAACAACAAGTGGAGGTACTCTGGACATTGGTGGCAGAAAAACGGGAGTATGCAAATATTTGGGAGCGCCTATTATGTGCAACAACATGCAATGCTTTATGAAGCTGTGAAGGCTAAATTATATTGTTAAAACTCCCAAAGTATACCTCCATTTCCCAAAAAGCACGGAGGTAAAAAGACATTGATGTGGGTTTGACCAATCCCTGTCCTCTTGCCTGCGGAGCCCAATGGGAATGGAGTTGTGATTTTAAAAGTACTGACACAAAGTTGCTGCCAGTTGGTAAAGCAAGCTGGAAGAAGTCAGACACGCCGAAACGCGTACTCACAATAAAATCTTTCAAAAGTACCTAGTGAGTGCTGTTTGTCTAACTGCAAGACAGGAGCCTTGATATTTTACATGGATCCACCTCCATGTTACTTGCACCCATCAAAGAAGAGTGCTGCGGTTGTCAGAAGGTGGAGAAACGGAGCGAGTATGTGATATATGCAACCTGCACCACAATGCTGTATTCCATGGTAGCACTGCCGATATAATCGCTAGTCATACAGATTTGTGGAGATGCGGTAGTTCACCGGCTCCAGCACCAACTGCCAGGCATCATTGTGGTTCGATGAGGGGACTATTATTGTGTTTTTATCTAGGAACCTATATCGATATTCCTATTTTATGCCTTTATCCGGGTATAATCAATAATGTCCCTATAATGGCATAAGAATTACATCCATATCTAGCTGTAGCCCATGCAGTCACATTAAGCAAGGCTACTTCCCCGGACTCCTAGAAAGCACAACGAGTTCTCTAAACACACCAAACCTCCAGCAACCTGGGAAATCCCCATTTGCTTTGGTTTTGATTTGTCATAGAACTCCTGCGAGCACTGTATGAACGGGCAGTTCTTGATGACATCTTTATTGACGTCTTATGTCCACCCTTACGTCAAACCCGGCACCTTTCAGGTATAAATATACCAACGTTGCCTTAAGCAAACACACAGTGGTGGTTTTGGAGCCGAGCAGTTATCCACTTGCCCGGGAGCCCAGCTGATGCGAGAGCCCACGGACGCTGCCCCTCCTCTTTGACGCACTGAGAAAGACGCTGTCTTTTTCTCCAGCCGAGAAAATCCAGCTCCAGCGTTTCCAGCCTACCATTGCGGGTTGCTGGGATATCGAGTCCTGACAAAGAGATACCAGACCTCCTGCTTTCTAATACCAAGGTCCGGAGCTGACTAAACCCTTAAAAAGAATTCTTGATTCAGATTCTTGGCAAAACAAACTTAACTTAAACTGCTACTTACTTACTCCTCCCCACATATTAGGCTTAGGTCAGGTACACCGGGGTAGGCGTATTTTAGAAGCACCAGTTGAGTACGTTAGTCAATGTATATATGTATGTAAGGCTTTTATCCATCCAGAAACCATATCATTGCTTTTACAGTATTATTTTATAATACTCATTTTACTGTACGCACTTTACTTTACATTAAGTATTGCAATTGTGGCAATTCATTTCTCTTGCATGAGAAGGAAGACTGCTCAATAAATTATACCTTTTTATTGAAAACGCCCGTCTCTCTTTTCTCTGCACTCTGGTGAAACTAAGTACGCACAATTGACTAAGTGAAATAGCTGTCTATTGTTTTCACACAACTCTAGAGATAAACTCTTATTCTGAGGGAGCGAAGTTGTCATGTTATATGGTTGTCAGAAGCTAATCCCTTCTTGTCCATCCAGGGAGGTTAAACTCCTCCTCGTTTATTCGAAAAAGTTTCTAGTGACCTCGGAGCTAGCTGGCAAAACTAAAGTCTAATATAGTCAGTAGAGACCTAGTCGACCTCAGTCCTACGTCTACACTGCTGAAGATATTATTCCAAAGCGCAGAGCCTATTGGGAATATAGGAACTACACTACATGGCGCCCAACGTTTGGTAAGGCAATAAAACTAACGCAAGACGTTAGAGTAACTCAGTCGTGCTTTTTCACACAGACCCTTTTTCCCGTAAATACTCCAATAGACTTCTGGAGTGGGTGAAAGGTTAAAATCTACCGAAACTTAGTAGGAAGAGATTCCTATGTATAGTTTTTGGTTTATTCAACGTTGAAGGATACAGTGTTCTAAAATATTGTGCACCTAATCTTTCTTTCCTTGAAACTTGATCTGCAACAAAAAACTTTCTGTTAGTAAAATGGTGGAAGGTGACGATGATGCGGAGAGAGCGAGAATAGCAGCGCAACACACAGCAGATGACACAACTCTCCAACCAAATGACCCGAATGTTATACCCATTCCGGCAAATAGAAGAAGAACTATAACTATAAAACTTATAGAAAACGGACTGACATCACGAGGTGGTACAGTCATATTCGTGGTAGAGGCCCATGAATATCGGCAGACAGAGATATTCTACTCATGGATAAACTTTCCAGCAGCAAACGCTGTAACACACAAATTCCACTATTACAAAATGAAGGAACCTCCGGATGAATACACTCCTTTCGAGGATGTTGAAATCCCATTAAATTACCAAGAGCACCTGCTCTGGTTTAAAGGCGCCCTAAAACATAATAATCACATCACTAGGCTCGGTCCACTAGGGATCCCAGGAGCAACGTGGCCGGTTCTAGCCAGCTACACACCACATCCGGACATTGAAAAAGTGTCAGACAAGGAACTTTTAGCCCAGCTAAAAGTACTAATTAAAATACATAGACAATTAGTCCAATATGTAATGCGGACTTCAACAGTCCAACCAGCTATTAACATTCCACAGCCGACCCTTCACCCTGGGAACACAAACAAAATAACACCACAGAACATATAATCATGTCTTGGTAAAGTACAGATAAAACGGAAACAAATCCCATTCTGGTTAGCACAAACAATAACTCAAGTATAGGCAGTATTCCCCAATACTACTCCAACTGAGAAACACAGAATTCTGACTATCTGTCTTCCAATGGGGATCGCACCACATGTGGAGGACTGTGACACTTGGGGCACAGTCTTTGCTTCCATTTACACAAAAACACATGGTGTTCCGTCCATGGCGGCAATACCAGACGTGCTAAGACAGATTCAAAATGAATACGGTCCGGAACCTGCTTTAACTCTGGGCATGAAATTACTGAAAGACTTCAAACAGGTCTCGGCTATATTATTAGCCATCATAAAAGGAGAAGCAGCAACTGTGGCGATCCGCCAGAAATTGAAAGAAACAGATATAACAGACCAGCCACTTGAACTTGCCAGAATCATAGAAAAATCCTGTGAAGAGCTAGGTAGAGATAGTTTGGGTGGAAAACCAGTGAAACCCCAACTAATTGAAAATCCTGAAAAGATATTTATAAAAAATAATCAAAACACTCCAAAAAAGAGCTGGTATGGAAACAAACAATCCACTCCCAAAGGAAAAAAATTCCAGTCCAGAGGAAGGCCTCCTCAGCGCAGAGAGAGATCTCTAGGCCGAGAAGACAAGTCTCCCCAAAGGGAACCCTCTGAAAAAAGATACAACCTTAGAAATAGGGATAATTTGAAGAAACCTGATAGATATCAAGATATTGATACACGTCCCTCTCGATCTTTTCAGACTTCATCGCAGAAATTGGAAAGAAGAGGACGGTCAGAACACAGGGAAGAGCACACCAAGTCCAAAGTAAAAAAATTGAATTTCCAACAAAGAAGGTAGCCAGTATTAAAATAATCAAACATGCCGAGGATACTGAGGACACAGCTGAAAAACGGAGAGTGGGCACAGACAATGCTAGACAATGGAGCAGAAGTGACCATAGCTCACAAGACCCTGATGAATCTTCTGGAGACAGTGGACACGAATGAGTGCATTCAGGTGGAAACTGCAGACACACGAGTTAGTGTGCCCCACAAGCTATATGAAATAACATTAGGTATAGAGGGAGATAAAACCAGGAAAATAAAAAGTCTGTTTTGGGAAAAACTTTCAAAAGGCTATGACATTCTGTTAGCTGAGAAAGACTGGCCACCGGAGTTTGTCAGGGAGTGCCCTCTTGGCAAAGAGATGATTATGCCTGCCTTCTCTGATCATATCCCAATCCATAAAAAATACACATATGCAAGAAAATGGGCAGTGACCCAAGCACCTGCATTATATAAAAATCATGTAGGATGGGATGAGGACTCCCCTCGTCACAAAATCCAGTTAAAATGTCAACCCACTGCACAGAGGCAGTACCCAATTAAGCAAGAAGCTAAAAAGCAGGTCAGGGAGATCTTAGATCAACTTGAATACCAAGGGGTGATTGAAACATGCACCTCTCAAATGAACAATACTTTGTTTCCTGTCTCCAAGCCAGACGATTCATATCGTCTAGTCTTGGACTACAGACACCTTAACTCATGTTGTAAAATTTTTGCAGTACAAAACTCACACAGTGCAGCACTAATGAATAACATCGTTCGCAAAAAATACAAAACAACGTTAGACATCTCTAATGGATTATTTTGTCAAAACATTGCACCTGAAAGCAGGTATTTGACCACTTTTTCAATAATGGGGTCAAAGTAAAATTTCTGTCGACTCCCACAGGGATTCAAGAACAGCCCAGGATTATTCTCAGCGAGGGTAACAGAGTTACTACAAATATATGATGATGAGGCATTATCTTATGTCGATGACATCTATCTCACTTGAAAAGAGTGAACACCATAATACTTGGGTTCGCAGCAGAGGGTTACAAATTCAACTTTAAAAAGTCACGAATTGCCCATCTAACTGTCCTGTTTTTAGGATATGATTATCAAGTGAAGGCAAAAGCCTAGCAGACAACTTCTTAGAGAAGTGTGCTGTACTCCAAGCACCAAAAACGCTGAGGAACTTACAATCTATACTAGGTTTCCAGAATTTCGGAATAACTTACATTCTAAATTATGCAGAGAGGGTTAAACCTCTCTATGAATTAATAAAACCTGATTTTAAACCAATCAATTGAACTCAGAAACACACAGAAATTTTGAGATCATTGCAAACAGACATGTTAGCTAAAACAAAATTGGAAACTCGTGACAGCACACGCAACCTTGTAATCCGAGTCATCCCATGAAGATGCAGATTCACGTAAATGACCTCTAATTAGGGAGAAACGGTACCAATAGCTTACAAATCACATTTGTACACAAAAGCTAAAATGAAATTCAGTTCAACTGAAAAAATTCTAACTGCGGTTCAGACTGCTGTAGCAAAAGAAAGAGCCCTAGCACAAGGTAAACGAATAATAATCGATAAACCGGTACCAGCCTTAGAAGCGGTAACAAAAGCAAGCACCCCAAATGCTAAAGCACTACATCCGAGATGGATCCAATGGGTTAATTCTCTTGCTGCAACAGACGTAGTATACGAATTTGATGCTAATTTAAAAACACAGAATTTCTACAATATGAATATGAATGTCCTCTGCCAGCCAAAATCCTGCCTCTAGAACACTACGGCTGTATAATATATACAGACGGATCAGCACAACCCGCGGTTGGGGGTAAACAAGATTACAGTGCTGCGTGCGCGATTGTTAAAGGTCGTTGGCACAAAGGTAAATTTAGACCATTGGTCACTAAAACGCAATCTCTAGGAGATTGTACAGCTCAGCGAGCTGAACTACTAGCACTTAAGATGGCGCTTGAAAATACCGATCGCGAATTCCCCACACTAATAGTGTGCGAGTCATATTACTGCGTTCCGTCTTATAATGAATACTTGCAGAACTGGGTTCAAAACGGTTTCAAAGATGCGAAAGGTGGCACAATCAAGCATAAAACACTTTGGGAACAAGTAGTTCTTTTACAGAAAGAACTACTCGCATGATACATACACTGAGTCATCAACGTGATGGCGTTCACTTTGCAGGGAATTCATTGGCTGATGAAGCAGAAAAGGCAGCTGTGCAAACGGCTTCCGTAGCTGCTATCACACGGTCAAAAACAAAAATAGACAGCAATATAATGCAAGCTGTCAGTGCGTCAGTAAAACATGACAGAAAAACACTCCTGAAAGGCTTTCCAGTAAAGTACTCATACATAACTGATGTGAATAATGTTCCTTTTGCTCGAATCCCTGGAGTGGGGGATAGGGCAATTCCAAACATGGAACACAGGTTAGGACTAAGTACAGCGGCACACGAAGGGCTCGCTTCTGCACATGCTGGTGTTTCCGCCACAATATCATTATTAAAACAGAGATATTGGTGGCCGCGCTTGAGAATACAAACTAAGAAATATGTTCTAGAATGCAAAATATGCCAAAGAATAAAGGTATCAAAAGTGAAACGACCAGCACAGACGCCCCTTCTTATCTCGGATAAACCATTAGCATGTGTTTACCTGGACCACTGTGGTCCCTTACAAAGGGACGGTAACTATAAATATATCATGGCCGCAGTGGATTCCTGTACGAGATTCATTTGGATGTGGCCCCAGCGCTCGGCTGACGCCAGAACTGTTATAAAAGATGTGCGAGTCTTTATTGGCATATACGCAATTGGCATGCTACATTCCGACCAGGGTCCTGCTTTTAGCTCTCAAGCTTATAAGGAGGCCATGACCAGCATGGGCATTGCATTGTGGTACATTTGTCCCTTCCATCCTGAAGGAAATGGGATTGTGGAAAGAAAAAACAGAGACATAAAGCAATCTATAACAGCAAGGGTATTAGGTTCGGGTGATGGGTGGGCCCAACATTTAACAAGTGTCCAACGTAGTCTTAACAATCTGCCAAGAAATAATCTAAAAGGTTTCAGTCCGTACGAACTATTGTTCGGTACTAGAATGCATATTCAGGACTTAGGTAGTCAAATTTCAGTGGTAGAAAAGAAATGCTTTGATATCAAAGATCGTTTGGCTGTTTTACAGGACTTAAATGAAACAAGAAAAGTACTGAGCAACATAAAATTAAAGCAACAGCCGACAGCCACTGAAGATACACCACCTGTCCCAGCAAGGCCTGTCTGGATTCCAAAGATTGGGGATCTTGTCAGAGAAAAGATCGCGGTGAAGAAGGAATTTGGGCCTTCTTACAGAAAAGCAGTACCTGTCTTAGCTGTCAACGGAACAAGATCAGTCGTACTACCGCCCCTTGCTGGTAAAAAGGAGAACCGAGTTGTATCCATCGACCTGGTAAAACCACAATCATGTGGCCAATAATAAGTAGTAGGCCCAGTGGTCTCCCAAGAAGTAGCAGAATACCAAAATTTGCTACAATCCAAGAGGTTCAAACTGAGAGACTAATCACATTTGATAAACCTGCAGTGAATAAAAAAGGACTATGCAACAATGCCATGGAACTTGTGCCTCTTGAAACCCAAATCACAACAGTTCGTCATGAAACACCTGTCTACAACGATGTAGCCTCAGACTATGCTAATGAAAGAAAAGATGATAAAGCAAACGAAAATTCGGAAGCAATTCCAACAATTGACAGAACTGCATCTGGCCACTACATCAACTTTGATAACTTTTCGGAAGATCCAAGCGAACCTGAAGAAACGCAAGTAACGAAAAGTTTCAAAGACAAAGTAACTAATAAAAGAGTACAAAAGAGGGAGAAAAGAATAGTTTCCGCTCCATGGTACACTACCGAGCTTCGCTTGCTTAAGAAAGGATGTAAAAAATTGGAGAGGGTGTGGAGAAAGAAATTAGAGGCAAATAGGCGAGAGGAATATTGTGTAGCTATGAGGGGTTATAAAGCTCCCCTCCGACTGGCAAAAGCCCAATTTTTTGAGGAGCGCATAAGATCGGCCTCAAATTTATCCAGGGAAACTTTTAAAGTGGTGCAAGAACTCCTTAAAGTTCCCGAACCGGTGGCTACATATGACAATCAAAAGTGTAAGGAGCTGGCAGACTTCTTTCACACAAAAATAGAGAAGATACTTAGTTCCCTGCCTCAGACTATACGGCCTCAGCAAACTCAGGAAAAGAACTCCTTAACCCAGCCTAGAGAGCTATTTACCTTTCTAGATACTTTCGGCCCAGTTTCAGAGGCCGAAGTACTGAAAGTCCTTAGATCTATGAAAAGTGGTTCCCCTATGGATCCGGTCCCTATCAAATTTTTAAAGCAAGTAGCATCCTTCATCGTGACTCCTATCACTGATTTGATGAACGCTTCTTTCTCCCAGGGCTTGGTGCCACCAAGCTGGAAAACAGCAGTGGTCAAGGCACTGTTAAAAAAGCCTAACTTGGACATGGCGGAACTGGGAAATTTTAGGCCCATATCTCTGCTGCCAGGCCTCGGCAAAATTGCTGAGAGGCTAGCTAATTATCAATTGTCAGGCTTCTTGGAGTCAAATGGACTGCTCCGAGACTCGCAGACCGGATTTCGTCCAGGCCATGGCACTGACACTGCCCTCCTGGCAGTCGTAGAAGAATCCAGACGCATTATGGATTCAGGAGGATCAGTGGCAGTGATCCTCCTGGACCTTAGTGCGGCGTTTGGCACCGTTAATCATCAGGTGCTGATTCAGCGACTGTCAGAGGTGGGTGTGGCAGGGGCCGCCTTGAAGTGGCTTAGGTCATTTCTTAACGGTCGCTCATATCAGGTTTGGGAAGGCAGCAATCGGACTACATCTATCCCCCTCCAGTGGGGAGTGCCACAGGGCTCCTCCCTTAGCCCTACATTGTTTAATGTATATATGGCCCCCCTGGAGGATGTGGTGGCCCCTTATAACATCAAGATCATCAGCTATGCTGATGATACTCAGTTAGTGGTCGCCCTCTCTCAACTGGTAGAGAATTCAGATTTGCTGCACTCATGCCTGTCGGAAGTCCACACCTGGATGGACGAATCAGCTCTTAAGCTGAACGGCTCTAAGACAGAGATAATGCTGTTAGGAAATGAAGCCCCCTCATTCCCATTGACCAGCTGGCCTAGCTGTATGGGCGATCTCCCCAGTATGAAAGAGGAGATTAAGAGCTTGGGGGTCTGGTTGGAACAAGATCTTTCGTTCAGGACCCAAGCGAAAAAAACGGCAGGAGTTTGTTTCGCCCTGCTACGTTCAGCTCGCAAAATCTTCCTGCTTCTTCCTTTTCCATCTAGTAAGTTGTTGATTCAGGGGCTTATAACATCGCGACTCGATTATGGCAATGCCCTCTTTTTGAGTGCCCCTGAAACCACCTTTAACAAACTACAGCAGGTCCAAAATGCGGCGGCCAGACTGCTCATGGGCACTCCTAGAACCGAGTCAGCTAGACCTGCCCTAAAGGCATTGCACTGGCTTCCAGTGCGTGAAAGAGTAAAATTTAAGGCACTTTGCATAACTCACAAAATTCTCCAAGGGACAGGACCCCCTATTTTGGGAAATCTAGCAGTGCCATACAAAGCGAACAGAACGCTGCGTTCTGACCAGAAACATCTCCTCCTAGTCTCCAGAGTAAAGAGGGCGCGCACGGGCGGGAGAAGATGATCGGTGAACACAGCGACGCTTTGGAACTCCCTACCTTTAAAACTGCACACTGAGACCTGCACTTTGCGCTTTCGCAAATGTCTGAAAGCACATCTGTTCCCTGTGTGATTGTACCTGACTGACTGTTTTTATCTGTTGATGTCCTGTTAAGCGCTGGGATGCCCTAGGGTAATTGCGCGCTATATAAAATTTTAAATAATAACTGAACTTTTTCGTCAACTCAAAGAAACATATCTAATTTCTCCATGGATTGAATTTTGGGTTGTGTTAGGTGTACTTTTCCTCCTTCTTTGGCTCATCATGGTCCTTTGCCTGGGAAAATTCATTGATGGAAAATACAGTACAATGGACACAGCAAGCCAGAACATCAACTTGGTCCTAAAACCACACAAATCATCTCACATCGAGAAACCAGAACTTTCATCAGTGAATGTCACAGCCATTCCAATACCCGGCGGGGTAGCTTGGGACAAAACAGATTACGAAATCTATGGCCCGGTTGAACTCTTGAAATATTCACATCAGTTCAAGGTTTCATTAAGTGACTTTGTAAAACCAATTACATTCTCTGATGATTGGGACTTTGAAAGTATAAATAATATGATGTCTGATTTAGTAATGTCATCAAAATGTACAGAACATGATTACTTACAGGGTTCATCAAATTATGAGCAGATGTACTGCTACAATCACTACGCACATCACTACTTGCATAAATCTGCACAAACTAGGAATATTTTTAACTGTAATCAATGGGAACATTGTGCAACTCCACCAAAAAGCAGTTGGAAGACATTTTATGAGAAATTCCCATACTTCTCAGGGTTTAACACAAGTGATGCAGAAACGTTTTATTTTAACCTGTCAGAAAAGAAAGGGATAAAAACAATACTAAATTGTTATATTCAGAAACATTTTATGAAAAAATGATTACATTTGGTTTTGATTTTTGGAAAAACAACATTGAAACAAAAACAATATGGGGTACCAAAGATTGGCAGGTACAAGGTTTAGAATCATTATTTAGAGCCTGCATGATCCCAGAAAAAATTATATTCCTGAATGACACCATTCAACAAACAACCTGTCTTGGCCTAGCCAAAATTAAAGACCTAAATAAACCGTCTATTCCAAAGCCAATACCTGACTATAATAGCACTACAGAGGTTGAGATAGACGTATCCCATGTTTTACACCAAAACAGAACACATCCTGATTGGAAAAAATGGTTGATCTGGCCCACAGACACTAATAACTGCCAAGATAGATTCCTGAACAAACAACAGGGATTCAAAATGACCAGGCCAGACCCTAGATATTCCCAGAGACAACATCCAGGGATAGTTACAACATACAGTGTAGGGAAACTATGCCTTGTGTGGCTAGAGAAATCCACACTGGCTGAAATTAAGCAACATTTGACTTTACTTAAAGACGGTGCTGACTTGCGTGATTTCATAATGGGACAACGCAAACAGCATCAAAAATGTTTCATGGCGGCCGGTATATACGCTGCATACAACGAAGCTTGGAAAGTAATGCAAATTGAAACGGCAGAGAAAATACAAGAAATTGATTGTATTAATTTGGAAAAATCACTTTCTGTTGTGGACAATGGGTTAATGACTCTGTCCTCCAGAATATATTCACTGGACAGTATTGTATCATCTGCTATCGATATAATAGATCAGGACTTACTAATGTTACAACACGGTCAGTCCCAATTACGTTCTATTGTACAGCTTGGCTGGACGTTGCAAAATCTGCATTCATGCTATGTGCCTTGGCGTTTAATCAACACAACGTCATTATTCTCTATCTTTAACCTTATTGATAAACAAATCAGTTTGGCACAAAAAGGAGCAGACTATACGATTCTGAGAATTGAAAAACTTGAGAGATTAACGTTGACAATGTCAGAAAGACCTGTCATTGAATGGATAATACACGGGATAATCACAATTCCGATAACAACTTTCCAATTTAAAAATTGCCAAGAGAATATACCAGCAGGCCAGTATGAAAGGTTGGGTAAAGGGTACATTAAGTCATCATGAAAATTACCTTACACACACACATGTTATAGTGAAAAAAAACAGAATGTATTTCTTAGTGGTAACAATTGTAAACAATCACTGAGCGGTATACTTCTGTGCCAAGGTATTAACTTGCATGGGGCCTGTGAGGGGACTTCAAATAACCTTTCATGCCACCAGCGCTGGCACACCTGCAACACAAATAGAGCCATTCTTTAGACAACTTTCTAACGGGAGTTACGTTCTAATAACGGACCACAGCTGTTGTGGCATGGTGCCAGAGAAAGCCTATCTCGTAAGTGTTAGTTCCATGGTCACTTGCTGTATGTAAGTATTGTATCCAAATGCCTCTCCTGATACGGAGACAACAATTTGGCCTTCTTTGAATATCTCTTCTATACGAATTGATACTTTAAGCAGAATGAAGTCTGTTCTTCTACAGACAACCGTGCCTTTTACGTCATCAAAAGAAACGTATGATCTGCAAGTTGCAAGGACAACAGCAGAGATACATACACTTTCATAAAGTAATTGCCCTGTGCATTTTGTAGAAATGCTAAGCCAAATCCTAAACATGTCAGATTCCAGTGGCATCGCACATGTATTTAAGACAATTTTTTCAGGACTGTTGACACCCTTTGAAGCAGTCCTGGGCATCTTTCCCAATTTTGTCCATTCTATCTTTGGCGGTCTACCACTACTTTTGGGACTCATAGCAAGAATTTTATTTTTGATCCTTCTGCTCCGATATGGCAAGCCAAGTTGCAGACAAGACTCCAGCAACAATGGAAGAAACGATCCTAGCTATACGCTATGAGGACCGCATAACTAAATTCCTTGGATTAGCCCGGCTAAGAGATCTGAATATGACCTGGTTTCTTTCATTCAGACCAATCTGGCAAAATTGCATCTTACCTGTGCTTCGATGTATGCTATGCTGAGAAGAATGCGTGTTGGACACCTGTCTTACACTACAATCAGCAGTACCAATGGATATTGATACTTTGCTAAGTCCTGTGACGGCTCATGCATTGTGTTGTCCCCAGCGGTTACCAATCCTGATGACGGCATTCGTTGAGACTTCACCACTACGATTAGGTAGGAGTGAAGTACGAGATGAGAGCAACATCACCCAGGTACGACCTTCTGTAAGCATTGCTGATCCAAACATCGATGATAGCAATCACGTGGAAAACTGCACTGTTTCGGCGTTTTCAAACTTAGTCGAACTTTCACCTGAAGCTGTAGACTGCTTTTCTGCACATCTGTCTGAAATTATGTTCTCCCCTGAACAGAGAAAATAACTTTTTAAAGGACGAGCACACAGCGTTCCTCTGAACTCTGAATTTGGCCTTCAACTTTGATAACAAAAGCTACTGAACACGTTTGGAACTATTTTTTCCCCCTGAAAGCAAAATTATTATTTTGTCAACTTCCAAAATATTTACCTTTTTTCTGGCACAAGTACTCTGCTTAGAGTAGAACTATTCTTAAAGAACAGAGCTTCTATTTTTAGTGACTCTAGAGACAATACATTACCTCAGCCTCTAGCACATTTACAGCAACTGTATTTATATGTGATGGAATGGTCTAGACCTTTTTTCTGTATTAAAGAGCCATTTCATGTGTAATTTTCGCAAATTGTTCAGCAAATATATATGCATCCTTTTTTTTACTGAATGATTACACTGCTTAATAAGCGTACAGTACCTATAATCTATTTCGTGTATTTCGCATTCACCTTTTCAAATGCAAAAATGTATTTTGGGGTGGGTTGGAATACACATGCACCTTTAAATGTTTACTATTGCTTAGTTTTAGTAATGATGGACATTAGATCGTGGAGTGGGTATTGTTTTTATATCTAGGAACCTATATCGATTTTCCTATTTTATGCCTTTATCCGGGTATAATCAATAATGTCCCTATAATGGCATAAGAATTACATCCATATCTAGCTGTAGCCCATGCAGTCACATTAAGCATGGCTACTTCCCCGGACTCCTACAAAGCACAACGAGTTCTCTAAACACACCAAACCTCAAGCAACCTGGGAAATCCCCATTTGCTTTTGTTTTGATTTGCCATAGAACTCCTGCGAGCACTGTAAGAACAGCCAGTTCTTGGTGACATCTTTATTGGCGTCTTATGTCCACCCTTACGTCAAACCCGGCACCTTTCAGGTATAAGTATACCAACGTTGCCTTAAGCAAACACACGGTGGTGGTTTTGGAGCCGAGCAGTTATCTACTTGCCCAAGAGCCCAGCTGATGCGAGAGCCCACGGATGCTGCCCCTCCTCTTTGACGCACTGAGAAAGGCGCTCTATTTTTCTCCAGCTGAGAAAATACAGCTCCGGCGTTTCCAGCCTACCATTGCGGGTTGCTGAGATATTGAGTCCTGACAAAGAGATACCAGACCTCCTGCTTTCTAATACCAAGGTACGGAGCTGACTAAACCCTTAAAGAGAATTCTTGATTCAGATTCTTGGCAAAACAAACTCAACTTAAACTGCTACTTACTTACTCCTTCCCACGTATTAGGCTTAGGTCAGGTACACCATGGTAGGCGTATTTTAGAAGCACCAGTTGAGTACGTTAGTCAATGTATATATGTGTGTATAGCTTTAATCCATTTTAAGTATCTTATGGCTAAGAAACCATATCAATGCTTTTACAGTATTATTTTATAATGCTCCTTTTACAGTACGCACTTTACTTTACATTAAGTATTGCACTCATGGCAATTCATTTCTCTTGCATGAGAAGGAAGACTGCTCAATAAATTATACCTTTTTATTGAAAACGCCCGTCTCTCTTTTCTCTGCACTCTGGTGAAACTAAGTACGCACAATTGACTGAGTGAAATAGCTGTCTATTGTTTTCACACGACTCTAGAGATACACTCTTATTCTGAGGGAGCGAAGTTCTCATGTTATATGGTTGTCAGAAGCTAATTCCTTCTTGTCTATCCAGGGAGGGTAAGCTTCTCCTTGTTTATTCGAGAGAGTTTCAGTCCTACGTCTACACTGCTGAATATATTATTCCAATGCGCAGAGCCTATTGGAAATATAGGAACTACACTACACTATCAGGCAGTGACTTGAACAACAAGTGGAGGTACTCTGGACATTGGTGACAGGAAAAGGGGAGTGTGCAAATCTTTGGGAGCGCCCATTATGTGGAACAACATGCAATGCTTTATGAAGCTGTGAAGGCTGGATTATACTGTTAAAACTCTCACAGTAAAAATACATTGATGTGGGTTTGACCAATCCCCTCCCTCCTCTTGCCTGCTGCGCCCAATGGGAATGGAGTTGTGATTTTAAAAGTACTGACACAAAGTTGCTGCCAGTTGTTAAAGCGAACTGGAAGAAGGCAGACACGCCGTAACGTGTCCTCGCAATAAAATCTTTCAAAAGGTACCCCATGAGTGCTGTTTGTCCACCTGCAAGACAGGAGCCTTGAGATATATATATATATATATATATATATATATATATATTTATATATATATATATATTAACTACTGGCGGTCGCAAGTAGATAGTTATAGTTAGGATTATTTTCAATAGAAAATCTCAACATTCCATTATGAATAACTTTGGCGCCAGTTGAGGAATCTGCCTGAAAATTTCCTCAAATTTGCCTCGCAGCACCCTGGTCCTTCCCTGAAAGTTTGGGGGGGATTTGTCAAGCAGGGGCCGAGAAAAAAAGGGGGGTCCCAAAACGTGTTTTCCCCATGTTAATTTCCATAGGGCGGTCGACCTCACTTTTAGTCCCAACGGCTAAATGGATTTCCACCAAACTTGGCAACATTGTAGGGACTGGTAGCCCGATGTGCCTTTGCTATGTCTCAAGATATATGCTTCAGTGGATTTTGAGTAATTTAATTTCAAAAAATATATATATCTATAAGCGCTCCCCGGTACGCGCACCGGGGCGCTAACCAGCGCGCTATGCGAGTTCGTGCGCGGAGAGCTGATTGGCTCTCAGGTGTCTGTCAACACTCTAACCAGTCCGGAGCGGCAGCCATCTTGTGTCTCCGTAGGATCGAAACACAAGAGGTGGCAAAAATAAAGGGGGAAATGACCATAAGGGGGCAGAGTAGACCCCCCTTGACCCCCTAGGTTTTTTTTTATTTGCACATGGGGAGCGCCCGGTACGCGCACCGCGGAGCGTACGGGGGAGCGTACAATGGGGAAAAAAGAATGATAGAGTTTTAAAAAAATTTTGCCTTTTTTTATAAATTGGAGGTAGTTCTAAAAAGAACTGTTTTTTTTCTTCGTTTTGTTGTTTTATATATTTTTTTTATTTTTTTTGAACATTTTGTACTTTTTTTGGCTTTTATGAACTATTTTATATTTTTTTTGTTATTTTTATGGGGAGAAACAAAAAACAGGGATTTGAAAACGCCTCAACTGGAGCAAAAAAAAAAACATGAAAAAATTAAGGATTTTTGGGGCATTTGTGGTTGTCACCAGCACGGTTGATGAGCGTTATGCTTTGCTCACCACCATAGGTGATGGTCTTACCACAAAAAATACAAGAGATCTTGTATTACCCAAACTTTTGTTTATTGTTTGGGACCATCTCCCTTGTTTCTGGTCCCGATGGAGTGGGTTGCTTTCGTTTGGAGGTGCTGGGTGAAGATTGGGGAGGGTTGCAGGCCAGTTCTCTCACCTCTGCCGCAGCATAGTTGTTGGGATGCTTGCGCTGCATGTGTTGAATCATGGTGTTATTACCAAATGAATATTTCTTATTAGGGTTCCCCCTTGAAAGTTCAATGCCACAGATTTGGCAAGTAACCTTTGGCGCATTCACTTTCTTCTTTCTCTCTGGGATGGAAAAAAACTCCCATACAATGTGATGCTTTGGCCTGTATGGGGTATTGTCTTCTGGCAGCCACCTCCTCCCCTCCTCCTCCTCCTCCTCCTCCTCATCTTCTTCTTGACCACCAATGTGATGTTGTGGTGGTCCTCTTGGTGGTGGTGGTGGTGGTGCAGTTGCTCCAGCTGCTGCTGCTACTTTAGCCATTTTAAAGTACAAAATATTACTCAAAGATCTCCAAATAGGTCTTCCTCAGTCAAAGGACAAAGTCAGAATAAGGAAATAACGTGGGGGCTTTCATCATTTGGAAAAAAAAACTGTCCTGAACCAATGAAAAGTGTTATTTTCAGGTCACATGACCTGGGCTTTCATCATTTGGAAACCAAAACTGTTCTGCACCAATAAAAAGTGTTATTTTCAGGTCACATGACTCGACGCGCTTACGCGATGCGCCCCCGGGCGTGCCCGACGGCGTGCCCCGGGGCGCGTCACGTATGCGCGTCGGATGCTTACGTTGCGCGATCAAATTCGCTCGAGTGCTTCCGGGTGCGCTTACGCCGTGCGTATCACGCGCAAAAACAACAAGTGATGGACCGAATGTGGATCAATGTCACACATTCCCCCAGTCAAAAGATCTGGGCCCAAATCCATCGTTTTTTTGCACTCCACACCACCCTGGGTTAGACAATGGCGATATGCAAATCAGCTCTGACCCTGTTGCCCCATGGGAACAGTCCAGTCCGAACTACAAAAGCCATGTCCTTCCCAGAACGGAATCAAGCATCCGAGGACCGGACCGGTTTCGAGGTAACACCTCTCATCAGCCCGGCTAGCTTGACTCCAAGTGATGTGGAGTGCCTGGGACCCACGTCTGGGCATCCCCAGCGCACTTAGGGCGGCAATTGCAAAAACAACAAGTGATGGACCGAATGTGGATCAATGTCACACATTCCCCCAGTCAAAAGATCTGGGCCCAAATCCATCGTTTTTTTGCACTCCACACCACCCTGGGTTAGACAATGGCGATATGCAAATCAGCTCTGACCCTGTTGCCCCATGGGAACAGTCCAGTCCGAACTACAAAAGCCATGTCCTTCCCAGAACGGAATCAAGCATCCGAGGACCGGACCGGTTTCGAGGTAACACCTCTCATCAGCCCGGCTAGCTTGACTCCAAGTGATGTGGAGTGCCTGGGACCCACATCTGGGCATCCCCAGCGCACTTAGGGCGGCAATTGCAAAAACAACAAGTGATGGACCGAATGTGGATCAATGTCACACATTCCCCCAGTCAAAAGATCTGGGCCCAAATCCATTGTTTTTTTGCACTCCACACCACCCTGGGTTAGACAATGGCGATATGCAAATCAGCTCTGACCCTGTTGCCCCATGGGAACAGTCCAGTCCGAACTACAAAAGCCATGTCCTTCCCAGAACGGAATCAAGCATCCGAGGACCGGACCGGTTTCGAGGTAACACCTCTCATCAGCCCGGCTAGCTTGACTCCAGTGGATGTGGAGTGCCTGGGACCCACGTCTGGGCATCCCCAGCGCACTTAGGACGGCAATTGGAAAAACAACAAGTGATGGACCGAATGTGGATCAATGTCACACATTCCCCCACTCAAAAGATCTGGGCCCAAATCCATTGTTTTTTTGCACTCCACACTACCCTGGGTTAGACAATGGCGATATGCAAATCAGCTCTGACCCTGTTGCCCCATGGGAACAGTCCAGGCCGAACTACAAAAGCCATGTCCTTCCCAGAAGGGAATCAAGCATCCGAGGACCGGACCAGTTTCGAGGTAACACCTCTCATCAGCCCGGCTAGCTTGACTCCAAGTGATGTGGAGTGCCTGGGACCCACGTCTGGGCATCCCCAGCGCACTTAGGGCGGCAATTGCAAAAACAACAAGTGATGGACCGAATGTGGATCAATGTCACACATTCCCCCAGGCAAAAGATCTGGGCCCAAATCCATCGTTTTTTTGCACTCCACACCACCCTGGGTTAGACAATGGCGATATGCAAATCAGCTCTGACCCTGTTGCCCCATGGGAACAGTCCAGTCCGAACTACAAAAGCCATGTCCTTCCCAGAACGGAATCAAGCATCCGAGGACCGGACCGGTTTCGAGGTAACACCTCTCATCAGCCCGGCTAGCTTGACTCCAAGTGATGTGGAGTGCCTGGGACCAACGTCTGGGCATCCCCAGCGCACTTAGGGCGGCAATTGCAAAAACAACAAGTGATGGACCGAATGTGGATCAATGTCACACATTCCCCCAGTCAAAAGATCTGGGCCCAAATCCATCGTTTTTTTGCACTCCACACCACCCTGGGTTAGACAATGGCGATATGCAAATCAGCTCTGACCCTGTTGCCCCATGGGAACAGTCCAGTCCGAACTACAAAAGCCATGTCCTTCCCAGAACGGAATCAAGCATCCGAGGACCGGACCGGTTTCGAGGTAACACCTCTCATCAGCCCGGCTAGCTTGACTCCAAGTGATGTGGAGTTCCTGGGACCCACGTCTGGGCATCCCCAGCGCACTTAGGGCGGCAATTGCAAAAACAACAAGTGATGGACCGAATGTGGATCAATGTCACGCGGACTCGGCTACGCGATACGTCACGATGATGTTTTCGTTCGCGGCAATAGCCCTAACGGGACGCTCATCGGTGCTTGCCCTGGGGCGCGCCGGAAAACTGCGCTTTCCGGTGCGCAAACCGGGGCGCGCACCGGAAGCGCTCCAGGGCAAAAAAAAAATAAAAAATAGTATTATATAAATATACAATATAGGATTCATTATAAAAAATATTACATTTCATAGGTTTGAGGCCCTATATATAGTTAGGAATTAGCATTTAAAAAACCTATGAAATTCACTGAAAAAACCATAGGTTTCACACCAGTTATAGTTAGGAATTAGCATTAAAAAAACCTATTAAATTCACTGAAAAAAACATAGGTTTCACACCAGTTATAGTTAGCTGGAAATTTTACTGACATAAAACCATAGAAATTCCAACGTTATAGTTAGTTGGACTCTCCATAACAAGCGCGCCTGCAATGCACTGCTGATGACGCCACATATTACATCACTCATGTCATCGTCAGTGACATCACTCATGACATCACTTATGACACCATCTTTGTGACAGAGTGACAGACCTCTTTTTAGTGTATTGCAACCCTTGAAACACATATTCAAAAATAGAAACTAACATTTTTTAAAAAAATGGAGATACCCATACCAGTTACAACAACCAATTCAGTAATTCCACCATCCATATACACATCAACTCATTTACCAACAGTTCTATATAGTCACTTATACATATACTCACTCATCATATGTAGTGATACATCTGTACATACTCACACATGCAAATAAATTATTGAACATCCATTTATTTGCATATAAAACTATAAAACTACCTCCTTACTTCTAAGGAAACTTACACATACTTACTCTCTTAAACAATCACTTATATAAACACATACTTATTTAAACAGGAACTCTTACAATCTTTTACTCTCACATATACTCACTTATATACATCAAAGCTCACATACACTAGATTAAAATATATGCCGTTACTAAAAAAGACAATAGTGAGACAGTCATTCACTCACTAACACACACATATACACACTCATCCGCCCATACAGTCCTGCACATATGCTGTCTTCAAGACACATACAAACAGTGAGTCAGTCACCAACCCATGTAGCTACTTCTACACAAAGTGAAACACTGATACATATATTTCAATATTTAAAAGTTACGCGCTAATATATGTATTCAATAAAATACACTTAATAAGGCAGTTAACCAATCATAAAAAAAACACCCATTTACACACTTATTTAACCATTTATTCTTCCATCAACCTTTACAAATACAAATATTAAACATATAATTTTTTCAGAAAGACATACCTTCACTGGCTGGTGTCATCAGTGATGTCATGAGTGATGTAATATGTGGCGTCATCAGCAGTGCATTGCAGGCGTGCTTGTTATAGTGAGTCCAACTAACTATAACGTTGGAATTTCTATGTTTTTTTGTCAGTAAAATTTCCAGCTAACTATAACTGGCGTGAAACCTATGGTTTTTTCAGTGAATTTAATAGGTTTTTTAAATGCTAATTCTTAACTATAACTGGTGTGAAACCTATGGTTTTTTCAGTGAATATATATATATATATATATATATATATATATATATATATATATATATATATATATATATTACCTACTGGCGATAGCCAGTAGGTATATATAGTTAGGATTTTTTCTCTATGGAACTTTTGAAAATTCTATGCCTAATAACTTTGGCGTTTGTGGACGGAATCGGCTGAAATTTTCAGGAAAATGGCACATTTTGTTTCTGAGCAGCCCCTAAAAATTTGGTGGGGTTTCGTCAAGGGGGGGCTGAGAAAAAAGGGGGGTCCCAAAACGCGTTTTTTGCATTGAGTTTTCCATAGGGCCTTTGGCCTCACTTTTAGCTCGAACGGCTGAATGGATTTGCACGAAACTTGGCAAAATTGTAGGGACTGTTAGCCCGATGTGCCTTTGCTAGGTCTCAATATATGTGCTCCAGTAGTTTTTGAGAAATTAACGTTCAAACCAAGATATATATCTGTAACAGCGCTCTGGGCAGCGATCCGGTCCGCTTACTTTTCGCTTATCGGAACTTTGCGCGCAGAAAGCTGATTGGCTCTCCGGTGTCTGTCAACATTCTAAACAGTCCGGAGCGGACGCCATCTTGTCTCTCGGTAGGATCGAGAGAGAAGAAGAGGTGGAAAACGAAGGGGGAATTTAATGAAAGGGGGCAAGGTATCCCCCTCTTGACCTCCTAGGAATGTTGTTGGGGTTATT
Source organism: Lissotriton vulgaris (assembly GCF_964263255.1). Lineage (NCBI taxonomy): Eukaryota > Metazoa > Chordata > Amphibia > Caudata > Salamandridae > Lissotriton > Lissotriton vulgaris. The sequence goes on along the minus strand of NW_028251051.1, from coordinate 237,034 downwards.
AAAGGGTCCCGTGGGGAAAATAAAAAAAAAATGATTTTTCACGGTAGAAGCGCGGCCGCGAACTGGTAGCGAAACGGGAATTCGCCATTTTGTGCTTCGTAAATTAAATTACTAGTTATAAGTGGGTACGGGAGACGTATCCTAATCCCCTATGTTTCCTGAGGGTGGGTGAGGAGGCTGATATATGTTGATACATCTCTTCCAGCGGCTGTGCGTGAGCTTTTTTTTTTTTTGCTGCGTGACAGTCCGGAGCGGCCGCCATCTTGTCTCTCGGTAGGATCGAGAGAGAAGAAAAGGTGAAAAACTAAGGGGGAATTTAATGAAAGGGGGCAAGGTATCCCCCTCTTGACCCCCTAGGAATGTTGTTGGGGTTATTAAAGGGTCCCGTGGGGAAAATAAAAAAAAAATGATTTTTCACGGTAGAAGCGCTTCACGGGCCGCGAACTGGGCCGCAAACTGGTAGCGAAACGGGAATTCGCCATTTTGTGCTTCGTTAATTAAAGTACTAGGTATAAGGGGGTGCGGGAGACATATCCTAATCCCCTATGTTTCCTGAGGGTGGCTGAGGAGGCTGATATATGTTGATATATCTCTTCCAGCGGCTGCGCCATCTTGCCTTTTTTCGAATGCCACAATTTTGTCGTGCACGGCAGCCATTTTAGATGCTAGGCTGGTCCCAGGCTATCACCTACCCCTGCGGATGTAGTTTATGGCCCCAGCTGTAGAGAATTCAGACATGCCAATTCTCCTGATTCAGGCGTGTGAGTACTGATTTCAGTGCTAGTCTCCCGCCTCCCGATTTCTGCAAGCAAAAACCCGGGGGCATATTACTAACAACAAGCGATAATTTTTGTCTATAACTTGTTTAGAGATAAAAATTATCGCCGCACATCGGCGATTTTTATCGCAGATAAACCTTGCTATTATCGCAGAAAAGTCAGCGATATTCATGTATTATCGACCTAATGCTCTTAGCCATGTTATCCACCTCCCATTGGATAACATGGCTAAGAACTGCTCAGGGCAGGTGTTAGATTTTGGAGATATTCGCGCTTAGCGCGAATATCTCCAAAAGTTGGTAAGATGGTCGCTATCTCCTTTTAGCTGTCACTAACTGGTGTTAGCGACAGCTTGGTAATAGGGAGATATTTTTATCTCCGCTTTCTTGGCTTTTAAAGCCAAAAAAGCGGAGATAAACCCCCTTGATAATATGCCCCACGATTCCTTGGGGGTTTCAGCTGACAGGGCTTGGTATTGTGTTACGTGGTAATTTTTCCATGAAACGTCAGAGGGTCGATGTAGGGGTTCTAGAAGAAGTGATAAACCATTTAAGCCTCATGAACAAGCGCATGGTCTTTTAAAGATTTGTGAAGTACTCGGGGCGGCGGTGTGTGTGTGTGCCCTCTTTCAGGAGCGGGCGGGGGGGCACTGCCAGCAACTTGCCAGGTCAGGTAGTGTTCAACACGTGCATCACCCTTTCTCTGCCTGCTATTGCGCTCCATGCTTCGGAAAGGTAAGAAAAAGAACGTGCATTTGAGTTTGAAATGTCCGATCCTGCAGCAGCACACTTCCAAAGCCCACACATGACAATAACCCGATTCAAGGCCCCATTCACCCGTTTTTCAAAAAATAGATAACACTCCAACAAAGTAAGGTTATAAAACTTTATTAACTTTTAACGATAATGAACAGAACAAAAACTAAAAACATTTAAACATTTATTAACACAAAAAGCAACAATGGTTAGAAGCTGTCTTTTGTGCGAATAGTCCCAAGGCAGCACAACGTGCAGAGTTCTGGACGGCACCCAGGTGATGCCGCCTGGGTGCCGCACTGGTTTAGGGATCCTACAATGCTGCTCCGAAAATTGGCGTGGGGCGTCCCGGGTGGGGCGGGGGGAGGCCTCGTCAGTAGCGGTCTGTTGTGCGAATAGTCCCAAGGCAGCACAACGTGCAGAGTTCTGGACGGCACCCAGGTGATGTCGCCTGGGTGCCGCACTGGTTTAGGGATCCTACAATGCAGCACAGAAAAACAGCGTGGGGCGTCCTGGGTGGTGCGGGGGGAGGCCTCGTCAGTAGCGGTCTGTGTCCAGTGTCACATGGCTGACACAACATGTACGACAGGCACCCAGGTGATGTCCAGTAAACTGCCGCACTGGTTTTGGTATCCTACAATGCTGCTCCGAAAATTGGCGTGCGGCGGCCCGGGGGGGGGGGGGGCGTAGGGGAGCCGGCGTGAACGGGCCTCCCCAGGTGGCGGCCATCTAGCTGAGTTGCGCTCGCTCTTGCGGCCACAGCGTCTCGCTCACCATGTTGTTGAGTTGCTCCCACTCTTGCAGTGCAGCGATAGGCGGCTGCCACATGGCTCTTAAAATGGCGGACAGCTCCTCGGTTTTAGGCCTGGTCCACTGAAATGGTCCTGGGACACTTTGGAACTCGGACGCTTGCCTGCTAGGGCTTGGGCTCCATTCTCGAAAAGCGTCCCCTCAGCCGTGAAGATTGTATAAAAGTCTTGGGGGCCCCCGACTCCCGCAGGCTTCCGGTGGGGAGCGGCTGCCATGATTGCTCGCGGAATGACCACGACGGAGCCACGAGATGGTGGTGCTCTCATGCTGACGCCAGCTTCAGTCTGAATGATCCAGAAACAAGGTGGGGCTTTCATCGTTTGGGAAAAAAAATGTTCTAAACCAATGAAAAGTGTTATTTTTAGGTCATATGACCAAGCCTTCCATCTTTAGGAAACCAAAAGTAAAATGAACCAATGAAAAGTTTTATAAACAAGTCACATGACCTGTTATGCGGCATAGGGCTACAAAAAGCGTAGAAAATCCGTTGGCACGTGAGGCGGCGTCAGTAGCGGACCGATGTGCGAATAGGCCGAAGGCAGCACAACGCGCCGAGATCCGGATGGCACCGAGGTGTTGTCCAGCAAATTGCCGCACTGGTGTGGCCATCCTACAATGCTGCGCCGAAAGACGGCGTGTCCAGCTGAGTTGCGGTCACTGTTGCGGTACAGTGACTCGAACGCGCCGAGATCCGGATGGCACCGAGGTGGTGTCCAGCAAATTGCCGCACTGGTGTGGCCATCCTACAATGCTGCGCCGAAAGACGGCGTGTTCAGCTGAATTGCGGTCACTGTTGCGGTACAGTGACTCGAACGCGCCGAGATCCGGATGGCACCGAGGTGGTGTCCAGCAAATTGCCGCACTGGTGTGGCCATCCTACAATGCTGCGCCGAAAGACGGCGTGTCCAGCTGAGTTTCGGTCACTGTTGCGGTACAGTGAGTCGAACGCGCCGCGATCTGGATGGCCCAGATGTTGTGTCCAGCAAGTTGCCGCACTGGTGTGGCCATCCTACAATGCTGCGCCGAAAGTCGGCGTGGGGTGCCCCGTTGGCTTATGAGGTGATGTCAGTAGTGGACCGATGTGTGAATAGGTCGGAACCAGCACAAGGCGCCAAGATCCGAATGGCAAGTCCTGGATGTTGAGTGCCTCAGTTGAGAGTTCTGAGCAGTGCTTGTAAGACTATCTGAAGTTTATTATAAGAATCAGAGTAAGTTGAAGACTGTCTGAAGCTTATTTGCACCTGCTGCAGCTTCACTAGGTCCGGCGGAACTTTTTGCCTTTTCCTTTCTGCTTTTTTTCCTACAATGCGTTTCATCTGAAGACACGACCAGGTCCCTGAATGTGTGCAGGGGGACGCTATTGATTGAATGAAAATGGCGGCTTGACACAAAGCTGACTCAAGCGTTACTGTTGGTGCTATACAGACAAAAATTGGTTTTCAGTTTGTACATTCTTCAGGTTTTTTTTTTCCATCCAAGTCTGATTGAGAGTTTGTAGAAAAATGGCTTCAGATTTTCCACATACTACTCTTCAATATTCTTCCTAAATGTAACAATGTGAAACTCACTAGGAGAACGGCTGTTTCTGTTTCCTTTCAAAATGCTGCCACCAATATTTTCTGAATGGAAGACACCATCTTGTAGCATAAAGGGCCGAAAGGGGTTCTGGTCTGGCCGATGGTTGGTGGAGACATTTTGACTATATCTTGGACCTGCCCGGCCTCGCCCAAAATGGCGCCGGTATAAATGGGACTCGTAACTCTTTGCCCGCAAATGTATATCTAGAAAATGTTATTGTAAGTGGCCCTGTCGTATTTTAATTACAAAATGTACGTCCACCGATTCCGCAACTGTTAGACACCTTTGTTCTTGTCACCTAATGGCCCGCTCGTTACGTTCTTCTACAGTGTAAATGTCTCCTCATCATATACGATTTCAGTTTGCTTCGTGGCCGGCCCACGTGGTTATAGGCCCGTATTTGTATACTGACATTTTCACAATAAAGGTTTTTAAAACAAAACACGGTAGTAGTATTTTCATTTGTAAAGTTTTTACTTTTAGTGACTGTTTTCGAATCAGTAAAAGGCAAGTGAAATAAAGCAGTCCAATTACATGACGGATAAAAGGTATAATATGTAGGAACGCAGTAAAGATAAATGGTCAAGGGCAGTTGTGTTTTTCATGTCTGCAACATAAAGTGATCGATAAGAATCTGATAATCAGGCGTATCGGCGACTAAGACAGCAGGCCGAATCTCTTTTACTCAACGGCTCCGTCATGGAAGGAAGAAACGCCCTTTTTCTCGAAAAAGGAATATATTTTACTTGCAAGACAGTTGTAAATTTTCCGGGAAAGTACATTAGCCTGGAATATTATAACATATGTTTGAAAAAAAAATATTGTTCGAAAATAATAAAAAGCGTAATTTTTAGGTCATATGGCCAAGCTTTTCATCATTAAATTAACAAAAGTAAAATGAACCAATGAAAAGTTTTATTAACAAGTCACATGACCTGTTATGCTTACGTTACGCGCTGCGCGCCGCGCCTCGGATCACTTCCGGGTGCGCTAACGCGGCGTGTCATAAAACGCATTACGCGACAACGTAGGTCAAGAATATAGTCTAAATGTCTCCACCAACCAGCGTTCAGAACACAACCCCTTTCAGCAGTCCAAAAAGTTCTGTTAAATGACAACAGAGGGGACAGGCAACAAGAACGATCAGTCAAAGAGGGGAGGGCAAGTTCTTCTCTTCCGGGTCATGTTGGGGCGCTACCGGAACTGATCGAATTGGTAGTCTACAGTGTTTCTGGATGTTTCAGACTAAAGCTGGCGTCAGCATGAGACCACTACCATCTCGTAGCTCCGTCGTGGCCATTCCACGAGCAATCATGGCAGCCGCTCCCCACCAGAAGCCTGCGGGAGTCGGAGGCCCCCAAGACTTTTGTAGAATCTTCACGGCTGAGGGGACGCTTTTCGAGAATGGGACCCAAGCCCTAGCAGACAAGCGTCCGAGTTCCAAGGTGTCCCAGGGCCATTTTAGTGGACCAGGCCCAAAACCGAAGAGCCGGCCGCCATTTTGAGAGTCCTGTGGCAGCCGCCTATCGCTGCACCGCAAGAGCGGGCGCATCTCAACTACATGGTGAGCGAGACGCTGTAGTCGCAAGAGCGGGCGGAAAACAGCTGAATGGCGGAAGAGGCACAGTGTAGCAAAAGCGGGCGGAATGGCAACTAAAATGATAAAGGGGCGCCCCACTACAGCTTGTCTTCAGGTCAAACGGATTGTGGGACAAGGTCCAGAATTGAAGAGTCATCAAAAGGCAAAAAGTTCCGCCGGACCCCGGGAGCCGGCCGCCTATGTCGGGGGCGATCTCAGGCTACACCAGTGCTATAAGACTTGGGGAGGGTGTCGGAGCCAAGCGTCTTCTCCGAGTCCATGGCCATCACACCGCCCCTCAGGGGCCTCCGTCAAGCTGTTTAGGAAGGTAACATATCACATTGTTTTCTAATGCAGTCAGGTCCACAAACGACACTCACTTACTTTGAGAATAGTGAAGCTGCAGTAGGTGGAAATAAGCTTCAGACAGTGTTACAAGCGCTGCTCAGAACTCTTAACTATGGCACCCAACATCCAGAACTTATGCTATTTGAGAATGGTAGTGACATCGAAGCATCTCAGGGACCAAAACCATTAACGTACTTTCACGTATGAAAATCTTACTTGGGGAGGGGGCAGGAGCGAAGCGCCCCCTCCCAGTCAGCGCCACCACACCGTATGTTGAAAATCTGAAGCCATCGTTCTACAAAGTCAACCAAACTTGGATTGAAAAATCTAGAAAAATGTACAAACTGAAAACCAGTTTTGGTCTGCATAGCATCAGTAACAACGCTTGAGTCAGCTTTGTGTCAAGCCGCCATTTTGATTCAACAAAGCACAGGCATTGAAAAAGGCTGAAATTCAGAACTCTAAACTATGGCACCCAACATCCAGGAGCTTGCTATCCGGATCTTGGAGCCTTGTGCTGTTTTCGATCTATTCACACATCGGTCCACTACTGACATCATCTTATAAACCAACGTTATGTAAATAGTTTTTTAATAAAATGTTTTACCCTGTTTCTTTGCTGGTGTGTTGTCTATATTTTTAATATTTGCATAGGGTTTGTCGTTATTTTGTGCGGGATGGGTGATGGAGCCGAGCTGTCTTGCAGCCCTCATGGTGTGGAGCTCAGTTCATCTCACTATTTTCGTATTTCTCAAGAAGGGTTGTTCCTAATATTTCTATTTTAGCGAGGTCAAAAAGAGATCCAATTAGTGGCCTACTGATTTTGCTCGATTACTTTTATTTTTTTACACGATTTTTCACTATCTGCAAAGAATAAACAGAGTATTGCGACTTTGTGCTTGTTTGTAAATAGAGAATGATCCAAAGAGAACCAATTCTAAAACAGTAAATGCTTGGACAACAATCAATCAAATGGAGAGACAAGGAGGCACGACGGATTACAACGGGGGTAAAGGCCTGCGTTAACTACCCTTCAGTATCTGCAAAGAGAGAGTACTACTAAGGCAAAAGAGGGGAGGGGGGGGGGGTAGCGTTCAAAGCACATCAGCGTGCATAAATACGAAAATGTTTTTATCTATCACGTACTTGACATTTTAAAGCTTTTCATATTTGCTATTAAAAAACCAATGAAATTCACAGAAAAAACCATAGGTTATAGTGGATATATAGTTAGGAATTTGCATTTACAAAACCTTGAAAATTCAATAAAAAAACCATAGGTTATAGGCCATATATAGTTAGGAATTAGCATTTACAAAACCTTATTTTACTCGCATAAAACCATTGAAATTCCATATATAGTTAGCTAACTATAAGCGCTAACTATATATCGCGCACACGCAATCCACTGCTGATGATGTCACATATTACATCATTCATGACATGGTCAGTGACATCACTGATGACATCTCAAATGACATCACTGATGACAACTCAAATGATATCAATGATGACATCTCAAATGACATCACTGATGACAACTCAAATGACATCACTGATGACATCTCATTTGTCATCACTGATCACATCACTCATGTGATAATACAATGAACCTCTTCAGACTCTAATATAACCTTACATACACTCAGTATAAACAGACACTCACAGACTGTCACTCATCCATGGAGTTACTCACACACCTAGTCAGTCATGCAAAGAATCAATCACACCTCCATTTCCTCAACTATACAGTTATACACATCTTACTTATTCAAACATATAATAACACATATTTACTCTCTTATATAATCCCTGATACAAGCTCACAGTGATCGATACAGCCACTCACACATTCACTGGCTCTTATGTTCAGTTATTTATATATCTCAACTCTCACATGTATTGTGTTTTACATACGTACTTACTTGCACATGTAGCAATGAGAAATCCATTCACTCACCAACACACCCATGCACAGTCAACCGCCCATATAGCTGTTTCCACATGCACTCTTGAACTCATACTCCTAGTGAATCAACTGCTTACACATCTATGCACAGAGTCACGCACCTCCCAGCCACCCACACACACACTCAGCCTCCCATTCAAATATTTGGGCAACCAATCAATAACCCATATGGCCACTCTTATAGCTACTGATCAACACATGCAGCAGCTTACACAACATCAAACATCCTGATGCACGAATTAAGACAGTTTAGTCACTAACCCATGTACTCAGTGAGACACATTTAATCACTCACTCATACAGTCAGTCATGCACCTACTAAATTCTTCATCCAGACACTTATACATCCACTCATTCTTCAATATGTGAAACATATTTAAACTTTACAGACACATACAATCACTGGATGTTGTGATCAGTGATGTCATCAGTGATGTCACTGACCATGTCATGAATGATGTAATATGTGACATCATCAGCAGTGGATTGCGTGTGCGCGATATATAGTTAGCGCTTATAGTTAGCTAACTATATATGGAATTTCAATGGTTTTATGCGAGTAAAATAAGGTTTTGTAAATGCTAATTCCTAACTATATATGGCCTATAACCTATGGTTTTTTCATTGATATATATATATATATATTATAGACCATATATAGTTAGGGATTAGCATTTACAAAACCTTATTTTACTCACACAAAACCATTGAAATTTGCATATATAGTTAGTTGCACTAACTATATATCGCGCACCCGCAATCCACTGCTGATGATGTCACATACATTCATGACATATCAGTGACATCACTGATGACATCACTGTTGACAACTCAAATGACATCACTGACAACATCACTGATGACATCATTCATGTGATAATACGATTAACCTCTTCAGACTCTATTATAACCTTAAATACACTCAGTGTAAACAGACACTCACTGATTGTCACTCATCCATGGAGTTACTCATACACCTAGCCAGTCATGCAACAAATCAATCACACCTCCATTTCCTCAACTATACATTTATACACACCTTACTTATTGAAACATATTCTAACACATATTTACTCTCTTATACAATCACTGATACAAGTTTTCAATGATCCATGCAGCCACTCACACATTCACTGGCTGTTATACACAGTAATTTATATATGTCAACTCTCACATGTACTGTGTTTTACATATGTACTTACTTTGACATGTAGCACTGAGATATACATTCACTCACCAATACATTCATGCACACAGTCAACCACCCATACAGCTGTTTCCACATGCAGTTTTGAACCCATACATCTAGTGAATCAACTGTTCACACATGTATGCACAGAGTCACACACCTCCCAGCCACCCACACACACACTCACGCTCCCATACAAATACTTGGGCAACCAATCAATAACCCATAAAGTTAATCATATAGCTACTGATCAACACATGCAGCAGTTTACAGAACAACAGATATAATGTGTTGGACAGGCCTCATGAACGGCCCGCTCCCTCCCCGCATGATAAGGCCCGAACGCCGGCTCTCCCCGGGTTCCCAGAGAGAACCATCCCGGCAACCCCCCGAGGCAACCCGCAACCCGTCCCCAACGGGACGCCTGCTCCCAAACATCCCGGCATCGGCTGACCCGGGTCCCCGCCAGCACCATTGCCCGGCCCGGCCGCCATCTTTGGACACTGCATCACGAGGCCGTGTGGCCTCGGCTCGACCCCAACCCTGGGCCTGGCCAGGCCCCAACATCGAGGCACCACCATCCACCCAGGAGGTGAAGAGACCACTTGGCAGGTCAATAGGAGAAAGGAGTGTCGATGGCTCTCCCCCGCCAGGTGCCGATCGCCCCCGGCCTCCCCGGGCGCTGGCTCCACCCCCTGCTGGGTGTCTGGACTCCCTCATCCCAGACCTCCAGACCTCCAAGCGCGTGTGTCCGGACATCAAAGGAGACCAGACCTATAACTGGGGCAGCTCCAGAGCAGGAAGGCAGTTGTATCCTGGAGACGAGAGACACCTTGAAGAACTCATCCCTGACGGACTGCTGGCGCTGCCGCAGCCTTGCCTTGTGAACCATCCCCGAAGCCTGCTGGCGCTGCCGCGGCCCTCTGCAACGTCCACCTTCGTCGGGACCTGCTGGCGCTGCCACGGCCCATCCTTGTGAAACATCGCTCTTGCCTGCTGGCGTTACCGCGGCCTTCTGCAACGTGAAGTCATCCTAGCCTGCTGACGCTGCCACGGCCCTCCTTGTCGAGAACTATCATCCTAGCCTGCTGGCGCTGCCGCAGCCCTCCTTGCCGAGAACTTTCATCCTAGCCTGCTGGCGCTGCCGCGGCCCTCCTTGCTGAGAACTATCATCCAAGCCTGCTGGCGCTGCCGTGGCCCGAACTTGCAGACACCTGAGCTCGAGGATTGTGAGCTCCTTCTGGCCGCCCCTGTACCGCACCGGTACCAAGACTGTCCCGCTACCCCTTTCCCTACAGAGACTAGAATTGGGAGGATCCTTGTGTCCTGCCCCCACTGTATCATTGATAACCTTGCCTCAAGAATCCTATATAAAGTGTGCAGATCGCATCCTTGTGTGGTGTCCATTTGTGGGAGGGAAGTTACTTGTCTGTACGATCGCCGGAGAGGTCCTCACCGGAGACCTCTCCCCCTGTACTCGGCCGACCCTCCGGGTCCCCGTCTAACATTGGTGGCCAGCGGCGCGATCCGAACCAACGCCTAATCGTACAGAGAGTAACTCACCCCACGACACAACCACAATGACAACAAAAGAGAGCAGAACCACAGAAAAATTCCAGATGGAGAAACTAGAAGAGTACAACCACAGAGAACTAAAGCAATTCTGCATAGAACTAGGCATTGCTACCACAGGACTGAGCACGAAAGAAGACTTCAAAAAGGCCCTGGAATCTTGGGCGGAGACGGATACGGCCGTACCCCAAAACCAAAACCTCGAGGCACCGGAAACGAACACCACTCCGACCGAAGAAAGAAGATCGGGTCTCTCCCCAGAGGAGATCCGAGAACGGGTAAAAAGCAGGCTTCATGAATTGGAGCTGGCTCGACTTCGTTTGTATGGAGAACTGAAATTGGCGGAACAAAAAATAACCTTGGAACACTTGCGGCTCCGAGAGGAGCGGGAAGAGAAACAGAGACATCGAGAGTTAGAAGAGAAAAAGCTAGCCTACGAACATGAGCGCAACCTAAAAGAAATAGAGCTTCGGAAACAGAACAAAGATCTCGGGGTTCCCGAGCGTCCGAACACTCCTGTCACTACAGACCCTAAAGTCCACATCCCCAAGGATGTCGTCAGAGAGTATTACCGGAACGACGATATCCAGCAATGGTTCAAAGCTTATGAGGTAGCCATGACCTCCCACCGCATTCCCCGAAGCGACTGGGGAGCCGGGTTATGGGGGAGGTTCGTCAACGAAGGACGAGACGCCCTGCTGCAACTCCCAGACCATCAGATGACCTCTTACAACCACATGAAAGCCGCCCTCCTCACTCGATACAGACTCACGCCCGAGATGTACCACCAGCGGTTCCGCAACTGCAAACGGATCCCGGGTACAACTTGGGTAGAGTACGTGAACTTTTTCAGCCGAGCCTTCGAGGGGTGGATCGAGGGCAGCAAGGTGACCACGTACGAGCAACTCTTTGATCTTATTGTGTGGGAGCACCTTTCTAACAACTGCTTCGTCGAGCTCAGGCAGCACCTCCTCGACAGTAAGCTGATTGAACCCCGGCAACTCGCCGCCGAAGCTGACCGATGGGAAAGCACCCGAGTTGCCCGAAACGGGCCCAGCGAACCGAACAGAACCAACCAAGGACCCCATCGCCCCCGAGGGGGAGGGGGAGGCCGGGGTCGGGGCAGAGACGCCGTCCCGGTGGCTCCCGCCAGCAACACCCCGCCCCCGGCTGGCAGGGGAAACCCCCCGATGCGTCCAGGGTTCCGAGCCAACGTTATTTGCCACCGATGCCAGCGACCCGGCCAGTACGCCAACAACCCTAATTGCCCGAAGAACCAGAACACTATGCCCCGCCAGGTCGCTGCCGCCGCCCTGGGGGAAGAGCAAACCCAGATGATCCTGAAGAGTACGAGGCCGACCAGCCCGAGTGGGAACCAGCCGCCATGTCCCTGGTCTGCCTAGGGGAAAGAGACAAGATTCCGCGGGCCCCCCTACCCGCCAATACGAGGAAATACAGCCAGTGGGTCAACATTAATGGACGCCGGGCTGAAGCCCTACGCGACACCGGGGCCAGTGTGACGGCAGTCCGCTGTCATCTGGTGACCCCGGATCAGATCTTGCCGAACATCCTTTGCCCCGTCCGATCAGCCGACAACTCAGAAAGCCTGTGTCGGATGGCCTGCGTCCCCTTCGAGTGGGGAGGAGTATCCGGAATGCTGAAGGTGACTGTCCGCGATGATGCACCAGTGGACTGCCTCCTGGGGAACGACCTCGAAAGTTCCCCCTGGGCAGCCGTCAAAAGAAGAGAGCACCTGGGGATGTTGGGCCTCCCTGAATGGGCCTGCATAACGACCCGGTCCATGGCCGCCCGTGCCATCCCCAGTCCCGAAGAACCCGAATGGCCAGAACCTTCTCCCCCGATCGTCACGGAGGGAGCCGCCCTAAGAACCAATCCCCCAGAGCAAAACGAAGAAGGGCCCGTTCAACTCCAGGACCTTCCCGAACTGGCCCAGTGGCGTCAAGAGGGTGGTCCCACCCAGGAGCAGTTCCGACAAGAGCAGAGGTCCTGTCCCTCCCTCGAGGGACTCCGGCAGCAAGCCCTCGCCCAGAGCGCAGGTGACACCTCCGGGACCCACTGGATTTATTGGGACAATGACCTGCTCTACAGTGAGCAAAGAATTGCTGAACTGGGGGCCAGTCGGGTGCTGGTGGTGCCCCTCCGCTTCAGAGACTTCCTTTTGAACTTGGCACACAATTTCCCCCTTGCTGGGCACCTGGGGCAAGACAAAACGTACAACCGCCTAGTAACTCACTTCTACTGGCCCAAAATGCGAAATGATGTCTCCAACCACTGCCGGGCCTGCCCCACCTGCCAGGCCAGCGGGAAGAGCGGCCGAAAGATCAAAGCACCATTGCAACATTTCCCGTCATCACCACCCCGTTCGAACGGGTAGGAATAGACATTGTGGGGCCCCTGGACCCCCGAACAGCACAGGGCCACCGGTTCATCCTAGTCCTGGTGGACCACGCCACCCGCTATCCCGAGGCCATTCCTCTTCGGACCGTGACAGCACCCGTGGTAGGCCGAGCCTTGATGGGGATCTTCTCTCGAGTGGGCTTCCCCCGGGAAGTCGTCAGCGACAGGGGCACAAACTTTATCTCGAAGTACATGAGGTCTCTCTGGCAACAGTGCGGGGTCACCTACAGATTCACGACCCTGTATCACCCGCAAGGAAATGGACTGATGGAGCGGTTTAACCGCACTCTCAAGGGAATGATCATGGGTCTAGAAGAACCCCTACGTCGCCAATGGGACGTGCTGCTTCCGTCCCTTCTCTTCGCCTATCGAGAAGTTCCCCAGAAATCCCTCAGCTTCAGCCCTTTTGAACTCCTGTACGGACACCCCATCCGGGGCCCCCTCAGCCTGGTCAAGGAAGGCTGGGAGATGGCCCCCCAGAAGGCTCCTCCAGATATATATAAGTATCTCCTGACCCTCCGCAACCAGACCCGGCGATTCAGGGAACTCGCCAAAGCCAACCTAGAGGCCAGTCAGGAGGACATGAAGAAATGGTACGATCAGCATGCCTCCTCCATCGAGTTCGAACCAGGCCAACAAGTCTGGGTGATGTCTCCAGTCGAGCCCTGTGCCCTGCAGGACAAATGGACAGGACCCTTCAAGGTGATCGAGCACAAGGGCCCTGTCACCTACCTAATAGACATGGAGTCCTCCCGGAACCCCCTACGAGTCCTCCACGCCAACAGACTCAAACCCCACTTCGTACGCTCGGAACTCAGCCTACTGATGGCGACAGATAGTGGGATGGAAGAAGACTCCGAGCCCCTCCCTGACCTACTGTGGACCCATGAAAAAGATGGATCGGTGGAAGGGGTCAGACTCTCCGATGCCTTGTCCCCGGAGCAAAGCCAAGACTGTCGAGCTCTCCTGCTACAGTTTGCAAACCTGTTCTCCCTCACTCCCGGGGTCACCCCGTGGTGCCTTCACGACGTGGAGACCGGGGATAGTCCACCCATTCGACACAGGGCGTACCGAGTGCCAGATCGGGTGCGCGCCTGCATCCAGAACAAAGTCACCAAAATGCTGACTCTAGGAGTAATCGAGCCCTCCGACAGCCCCTGGGCCAGCCCAGTCGTACTAGTCCCCAAGGCTGCCGCCCCGGGCGTTGCCCCCGAGCTCTGGTTCTGTGTGGACTATCGGGACCTGAACGCCATTACCAGAACCGACGCTCACCCCATCCCCCGGGCGGATGAGCTGGTTGACCGCATGGGGGCTGCCCGCTACCTGAGCATCTTCGATCTAACAGCGGGCTACTGGCAAATCGGCCTCACCACAGGGCCCAAGAACGATCCGCCTTCTCTACCCCGGATGGCCACTACCACTTCAAAGTGATGCCATTCAGCATGAAAAATGCTCCAGCTACCTTCCAACGACTCGTGAACCAGGTACTGGCGGGCCTCGAAGAATTCAGCGCCGCCTACCTGGACGATATCGCCGTGTACAGTCGCCACTGGGCAGACCACCTTCACCACCTCCAAGAAGTCCTGCACGCCCTCCAGCAGGCCGGCCTCACCATCAAAGCCAGCAAATGCCAGATTGGCCAGGGGTCCGTGACCTACCTCGGACACCAAGTGGGGAGCGGTCTGGTGGCCCCCCTTCAGCTCAAGATCGCTGCCATCCAGTCCTGGCAGCCACCTGTCACCCAAACCGAGGTCCGAGCCTTCCTGGGGCTCACCGGATACTACCGGCGGTTTGTGAAGGACTATGGCAGCATTGTGGGGCCCCTCACAGAACTCACATCCAAGAAAAACCCCAAAACAGTCAACTGGACTCCGGATTGTCAAGCAGCCTTCGAAAAGTTGAAGACCGCAATGTGCACCGCCCCCGTGCTCCAGGCCCCCGACTACAGCCGGGAATTCATAGTCCAGACGGACGCCTCAGATCATGGCGTTGGGGCAGTTCTCTCTCAACTCAACGCAGAGGGAGTCGATCAGCCAGTGGCCTTCATCAGCCGACGCCTGCTGGCTCGAGAACAGCGCTGGAGCACCATCGAGCGGGAGGCCTTCGCAGTGGTATGGGCCCTCAAGAAACTCCGGCCCTACCTCTTCGGTACCCATTTCAGGGTACAGACAGACCACAGACCCCTGCAATGGCTGATGCAAATGCGGGGGGAGAACCCAAAACTGTTGCGATGGTCCATCTCCTTGCAGGGGATGGACTTCACTGTGGAGCATCGTCCTGGCCAGGACCACGCCAACGCGGACGGCCTGTCACGCTTTTTCCGCCTCGGCGAGGAGAGTACCCAAGAGGATGGGTGACTCTCCCTGGCTTCAGCTGGGGGGGACGCATGTTGGACAGGCCTCATGAACGGCCCGCTCCCTCCCCGCATGATAAGGCCCGAATGCCGGCTCTCCCCGGGTTCCCAGAGAGAACCATCCCGGCAACCCCCCAAGGCAACCCGCAACCCGTCCCCAACGGGACGCCTGCTCCCAAACATCCCGGCATCGGCTGACCCGGGTCCCCGCCAACACCATTGCCCGGCCCGGCCGCCATCTTTGGACACTGCATCACGAGGCCGCGTGGCCTCGGCTCGACCCCAACCCTGGGCCTGGCCAGGCCCCGACATCGAGGCACCACCATCCACCCAGGAGGTGAAGAGACCACTTGGCAGGTCAATGGGAGAAAGAAGTGTCGATGGCTCTCCCCCGCCAGGTGCCGATCGCCCCCGGCCTTCCTTGGCGCTGGCTCCACCCCCCTGCTGGGTGTCTGGACTCCCTCATCCCGGACCTCCCGACCTCGAAGCGCGAGGGTCCGGACATCAAAGGAGACCAGACCTATAACTGGGGCAGCTCCAGAGCAGGAAGGCAGTTGTATCCTGGAGTCGAGAGACACCTTGAAGAACTCATCCCTGACGGACTGCTGGCGCTGCCGCAGCCTTGCCTTGTGAACCATCCCCAAAGCCTGCTGGCGCTGCCGCGGCCCTCTGCAACGTGCACCTTCGTCGGGACCTGCTGGCGCTGCCGCGGCCCATCCTTGTGAAACATCGCTCTAGCCTGCTGGCGCTGCCGCGGCCTTCTGCAACGTGAAGTCATCCTAGCCTGCTGGCGCTGCCGCTGCCCTCCTTGTCGAGAACTATCATCCTAGCCTGCTGGCGCTGCCGCGGCCCTCCTTGCCGAGAACTTTCATCCTAGCCTGCTGGCGCTGCCGCGGCCCTCCTTGCTGAGAACTATCATCCAAGCCTGCTGGCGCTGCCACGGCCCGAACTTGCAGACACCTGAGCTCGAGGATTGTGAGCTCCTTCTGGCCGCCCCTGTACCGCACCGGTACCAAGACTGTCCCGCTACCCCTTTCCCTACAGAGACTAGAATTGGGAGGATCCTCGTGTCCTGCCCCCACTGTATCGTTGATAACCTTGCCTCAAGAATCCTATGTAAATTGTGCAGATCGCATCCTTGTGTGGTGTCCATTTGTGGGATGGAAGTTACTTGTCTGTACGATCGCCGGAGAGGTCCTCACCTGAGACCTCTCCCCCTGTACTCAGCCAACCCTCCGGGTCCCCGTCTAACATAATGATGCACAAATTAAGATGGTTTAGTCACTAACCCATGCTCTCAGTGAGACACATTTAATCACTCTCTCATACAGTCAGTCATGCACCTACTAAATCCTTCATCCAGACACTTATACATCCACTCATTCTTCAATATGTAAGACATATTTTAACTTTACAGAAACATACAGTCACTGGATGATGTCATCAGTGATGTCATCAGTGATGTCACTGACCATGTCATGAATGATGCAATATGTGACATCATCAACAGTGGATTGCGGGTGCGCGATATATAGTTAGTGCAACTAACTATATATGCGAATTTCAATGGTTTTGTGTGAGTAAAATAAGGTTTTGTAAATGCTAATCCCTAACTATATATGGTCTATAACCTATGGTTTTTTCAGTGAATTTTCAATGTTTTGTAAATGCTAATTCCTAACTATATATGGTCTATAACCGATGGTTTGTTTTCAGTGAATTTCAATGGTTTTTTAATAGCAAATATCAAAAGCTGTAAAATGTATTCTTCTTTTAAATGAAAAATATATTTTATATCTTTTTAATATAATTTTTTTATGCATCTGCCAAACCCTGACCTCTTAATAGTGCACTGTGGTGGAAATGATTTGGGCACTTTGACTGGGATTGTTCTGGAAATGCTTTTAAAGGACACCTTTCATCAATTGATGACACTTTTTCCCCAAACTGCCTTGGTATATTCCAATATATGCCAAAGACAGAAATGGAACTGGTCCAACCAGGAACGGTCTAAAAAGACTATTAAAAAAATAGAAGAAAGAGGTAGAGAGTACACAGAAACAACAGACATCCTCCGTGTTTTTAGAAACTTTTATAAAAAATTATATGATGAAGAAACAATGATCGGGGGGCATTATACGAACTTAGAAGACTCTGGTCCCCGTCTTGATCCCTCCCTTCAAGAGGAACTGGACAGAGATATTACCGAACTGGAAGTTAAAACTGCCCTTCAGGAGTTGGCTCCAGGGAAGGCTGCCAGCCCGGATGGCCTCCCCTTGGAGGTATACAAATGTATTGAATCCGTAATCATAACTTTATTAGCTGACCTCTTTAATGGGATAGTATACAAGGGAGAAACCCCGGAATCTTGGAAAGAGACAAACATCATTATTTTCCACAAAAAAGGGAAACCCAGCGAGAATCCGGGGTCATATAGGCCGATATCCTTGATTAATTCTGATACCAAGCTTTATTCCAAAATATGGGCCTCTAGAATGGGCAGGGTCATTGGCGGTCTGGTCTCTCCGTGGCAGCATGGGTTCGTTCCTGGACAAGGTACTACTGATCATACAAGCAGAGCAATAGCTATATTTGACGCCCATGCTGTCACGGGGGGGAAAGTCGCCATGATCCTGCTAGACGCGGAAAAGGCTTTCGACCGTGTGGTGTGGAGCTATATGTGGGAAATCTTGATAGGAAGAGGTTTTGGGCAAAAAATTATCGGAGCTCTAAAAGCTATGTATCTTAATCCTGTGGCAAGAGTCACGGTCATGGGTGAGAAATCTGATACTTTTAACATTAAAAGAGGAACCCGGCAAGGATGCCCATGTTCCCCGATCCTTTTCTCCCTATATATTGACCCACTTATTCAGGCAATTCTGGGATGCCCTAGGTTAAAACCGGTGGTAATAAATGGCTTTGAAAATAAAATATTAGCCTATGCTGATGATCTGGCCGTTTTTACTGAGGATCCCCAACAAGCAATGTCAACGTTGGTCGATCTGACAAAACAGTTTGGCTCCAAGTCAGGTTACCTATTAAACGAAGCAAAAACTCAGATAATATGTACAGGAAATGTGGTAAAGGCAGACTCTAGATACGTGGATGCAGCAATATATTTGGGGGTCACAATTTATGCTTCTGTAGAGAAAATAGTGGAAGGCAATTATTTACCATTGATAAAATCAATAGAGACGGACCTAAAAAGATGGGACGGACTACACCTCTCCTTGATCGGCAGGATAAATGCAGTCAAGATGACGATGTTCCCAAAGCTTTTATATCTCTTTAGAGCCATACCACTATTTATTGAGGAAAAAATAACGTCAAAACTGGAGTCAGTCTTCATCAAATTTATTTGGCAATATGGTAAAGTAAGAAGGTCAACAAGTCTTTTATCTCTCCAGCGGGAAAGGGGGGGCTTGGATCTCCCTAACTTAAGGCTATACCACTGGACCTGTCTCTTAATACAAATGAAAATACTATTTCAATTAGATGTTAATTCGGACAACGTTAGACCCGAAGCTTATCAACCCCCCTCCATTTATGAATTATTATTGGGAAGAAAGGCTACTGGTATCATGTTATGTGAAGTAGATCGAAGATTTTATAAAAAAGTAAGATATAAGATAATTGATAGTGCTTGGAGTGTGTAGAAGGCCAGTAGAAAACTGTGTAATATTCCCCAAATTAATGCCTATATCCACACCTATAGATTCAGCCTCTTTTCAAGGCTTGGGATTGGAAGGGTTTTAAAAATTTGGAGTGAATTGGGCATCAATACGCTACGAGACATAATGGATGTAGAAGGATTTATGAGTTTTGAAGTATTACAAAGGAGGTACGGGATTCCAGATAATCACTGGTTCGCCTATACCCAGGTTGACCGCTCCCTGAAGTCCATTAAACCAAAACCACCTCCCCCTGAAAATAGTCCCCTCTTGGAAGCATTGTCCAAAGGATGCAGTAAAATCAAGCCTCTATACAACATCCTTCGGGCTGAGATCAAGGATGATGTTGAGAAAACAGAGGTTGCATGGTCTAACAAATTAGGGAACCCGAATGTAGATGTTGACCAGGCTATAGAATTGAATAAAAGAATATTCAGAGCTACAAACCTAAGAGCCCAACACTATAAAACGATATTTAACTTATACCATACCCCGGCAAAATTACACATATGGGGGGCTAGAGCGGATGATAATTGCCCAAGATGTGGGGGGGGGGGCAAGCAGATCTACTGCATATGTTCTTCTCTTGCATTCTCTTGACACCAGTGAAAAAAGAGATTGAAAAACTATGGGAGGGGCTGCTAGGTCATAAGATCGATCTATCCCCTACCCTGATGATTTTGGGCACTGATTCGAATTTAAATTTGGGCAAGGAAGAAGAAGCACTGGTATTTATTTCTGTCGCTGTTCTTAGGATCTTGATCTCTGCGGGGTGGAAGGATACAGTTGCACCATCTTTTCAAATGTGGCTATCTAGACTCCTTGGTATACACAATATTGAGATCTGCCTATATGAGTATAAGAGGGGGAAAGTACGGGACTTCGGAAGAAGGTTCTGGGCCCCGGTAACCAATTGGAGGGAGACTCATGTAAAAAATGTATGAAATGTTAAATTAGCATATTTGGATGTTTAGTGATATTGGAAATACAATTATACACCTTGTCTCCCCCTCCTATTTATATTCTGATGATTTTACATGAGCTTTTCCATTTTAGAAGTCTTAACAATTTATCTAATGTATGTTTGGAATGATTATCTGTCTTTTGTATTTAAAGATTATGAGAATTAATTGTTAAGCCTGTGTCCTGAATGATCAAAATATGTACTTTTAAAAATCTTCCTTTTTCTGTGATGTATTGCTGACTCCAAATAAATAAAAAAAAAAATAAAAAAAGGAACTGGTCCAACCAATTTTGTCTACAATTTGAGAAAGCATTTTTTTTTGCCTATATGAGCGTCCTAAGCCCCCCAGAGAAAACCTAGAGGGTCAGGAAGTGTCTTCCCTGCCCCCTTCTACCCATTCCGAACATTGTTTGCCCTCCATCTTGTGTCTCAATTCTACCGAAACACAAAATGGAGGACTCCCCTAACGCTGCTGGTATGCGTACCGGGGCGCGCACCGGTGAGCGCTCGCTAAAAAGGTGGGAAAGTAATTTACAGAAAAAGCACTAGAGACACTTTCATCAAATAGAGAATAGGCCCTACTACATAGCAGTCCCTACCATTTACCCAAATTTGATGGAATTCCATTGAGAAAATTATGATGTAGGCCTGACTTAATATCCTGAGGTAAATTACATGACAAAAACACATATGAAGTGTTAGAATTGACAACCAATTAAAATGTTACTTTCATGTTCTACTATTATTTTAAGACATTTGATTGGTTATGTACCTGAATATATATAAAGAAAGAGAGAGAAACACAGCCATTTAGACTACTACTTCCTGAAGTACATTTCAAGAGCATTTTCACTGACAACTTTATCTTCTTTTTCAAAGGTAAGATATATTTTTAAAAAATTGAAAGGAGAACTATGTTATGCACTTTAAATTAATTTAGGAAAACGTTTTCAGATAGTTACTTACTGTCCCTCTATAAGAGTTAGTCTTTGAGAAAGACTTAATTATTTAAATTATTGATTGAGTTAGGCTTCTGTGGTATAATTATGAATTTACTTAGGCTTCATCACAGGCACTTTTTAATAGTTCTACTTCCTGCCTGAAACCATGCACTGCCCAAAGATAACTTCACTGTTAAAAACTCACAAGTACCTGTCTGAACTTAAACCCAACAGTGCCCTATCTCCACTGATATATTTATTTTTTATGCAATTTACAGCAAGAAAATGGAAGCACAGCAAAAAGAAAATACAATTTCATTTCAAATTAAGATTGAAAACAATCATAACGAAGAAAAAGAAGAAGTAGACTTTATGGGTGAAACACTAGACCAAGAATTAATAAAATGTGCTGAAGAATGTGATTCTTGGAATGAAAAGGAGGACATACCTGATGATTTAATGTTACAAATTCTCTTAGAGTGTGAAAAATCAGAACAATAAATTTAAATTTTAAAAGTTAATATTGTTTGAGACATTATTCTTTTTAATATGAAAATTATGAAATAGTACCCAAAAAGATAAAATATAAAGTGAGACTTAAAATATACTGTGCAACTTTTTTGTGTTACATAGTAAGTTTGCTCATAGTTACTTCCTTTCTCCCACTATATTATCTCCAATGTGTATTTAACATCTCTTTATCATCTCCTGCCTCCATGTTCTTTCTGCTTTCCTAACAGACTATGCTATGAATTCCATATACCACAATAACTTCTGAAACAACATGCAAGATATCTACAAAGGAGACGGTGTATATTTATTTTTAGACTCTGCATTGGTACCTACATGTTAGTACTTAAATAAAAAAAAACAAAAAAAAAATACAACAAAAAGAACAATCAATAAACATACAATATTTGAAAATTCTTTCATTCTTTTTTCCCTATATTACGCTCCCCGGACCGCTTCCCGGTGCGCGTCCCGGGCGCTCCCCCCGCAAAAAAAACTATAATAAAAATAATTTTTTTTTGCCCCGCGGGGCCCTTTTAAAGCCCCCTCATCAAACCTAGGGGGTCAGGGAGGATGTACTCTGCCCCCTTATGCTCATTTCCCCCTTTGTTTTTGCCACCTCTTGTGTCTCGATCCTACCGAGACACAAGATGGCCGCCGCTCCGGACTGTTTAGAATGTTCACAGTCACCGGGGAACCAATCCGCTTCTCCTCGCGAAGTTCCGTTGCGCGTCAGGTACGCGAACCGGGGCTCTAACCGGGACGCTGTCACAGATATATATATTTTTTGGAACGTTAATTTCTCAAAATCCACTGAAGCACATATCTTGAGACCTAGCAATGGCATATCGGGCTACCAGTCCCTACAATTTTGCAAAGTTTTGTGGAAATCCATTCAGCCGTTCGAGCTAAAAGTGAGTCCAACCGCCCGATGGAAAACTCAATGTTAAAAACACGTTTTGGGACCCCCCTTTTTTCTCAGGCCCCCGCTTGACGAAACCCCCCCAAACTTTCAGGGGATGCTCAGAAACAAAATGTGCCATTTTCCTGAAAATTTCAGCCAATTCTGTCCATCAACGCCAAAGTTATTCAACATAGAATTTTCAGAAATCCCTATTCAAAAAAATCCTAACTATACATACCTACTGGCGACCGCCAGTAGGTGATATATATATATATATATATATATATATATATATATATATATATATATATATATATATATATTGACAGCTCGCGTGCTTAAAGAAACACACAGCACTCGCGGGATAAGTTCAAAGGGGAGTTATTTTTCGAGGACGCGTTTCGGCTTTGCTGCCTTCTTCCAGCTTGTAAATCCTGACCAGTTCACATTGAGGGCGCTTTTGAATCACTGGATGGAATTCCATTGGACGCACGCAGCACTGAGACAGGATTGGGTAAGTTCATGTTGGATCCCATTACTGGTTGTGCTTACTCATGGGTGAAAAAACTCCTGTTCACTGCTCCCGTTTCGTGCAAGGTTTTCCCTCGGTGTCACTGGTGAACCTCCCTCGTCCTGCCAGAGGGCTTCGCGTATTCACGGGCCAGGGGGCGGTAACATCCAAATCCCGGACTCCAATGACCACAATGCCTCTCTGGTGTTGCCATGCTTTAGTAGTCAAGGCACTTCGCTCCGTTTTCCACCAGGACGCGGCACCCTTCTGGACGAGTGCTGTTTTCATGGAGGTGGGTCCATGCATAACATTGACAGCTCGCGTGCTTAAAGAAACACACAGCACTCGCGGGATAAGATCAAAGGGGATTTATTTTTCGAGGAAGCGTTTCGGCTTTGCTGCCTTCTTCCAGCTCATAAATCCTGACCAGTTCACATTGAGGGCGCTTTTGAATCACTGGATGGAATTCCATTGGACGCACGCAGCACTGAGACAGGATTGGGTAAGTTCATGTTGGATCCCATTACTGGTTGTGCTTACTCATGGGTGAAAAAACTCCTGTTCACTGCTCCCGTTTCATGCAAGGTTTTCCCTCGGTGTCACTGATGAACCTCCCTCGTCCTGCCAGAGGGCTTCGCGTATTCACGGGCCAGGGGGCGGTAACATCCAAATCCTTGACTCCAATGACCACGATGCCTCTCTGGTGTTGCCATGCGTTAGTAGTCAAGGCACTTCGCTCCGTTTTCCACCAGGACGCGGCACCCTTCTGGACGAGTGCTGTTTTCATGGAGGTGGGTCCATGCATAACATTGACAGCTCGCGTGCTTAAAGAAACACACAGCACTCGCGGGATAAGATCAAAGGGGATTTATTTTTCGAGGAAGCGTTTCGGCTTTGCTGCCTTCTTCCAGCTCATAAATCCTGACCAGTTCACATTGAGGGCGCTTTTGAATCACTGGATGGAATTCCATTGGACGCACGCAGCACTGAGACAGGATTGGGTAAGTTCATGTTGGATCCCATTACTGGTTGTGCTTACTCATGGGTGAAAAAACTCCTGTTCACTGCTCCCGTTTCGTGCAAGGTTTTCCCTCGGTGTCACTGGTGAACCTCCCTCGTCCTGCCAGAGGGCTTCGCGTATTCACGGGCCAGGGGGCGGTAACATCCAAATCCCGGACTCCAATGACCACAATGCCTCTCTGGTGTTGCCATGCTTTAGTAGTCAAGGCACTTCGCTCCGTTTTCCACCAGGACGCGGCACCCTTCTGGACGAGTGCTGTTTTCATGGAGGTGGGTCCATGCATAACATTGACAGCTCGCGTGCTTAAAGAAACACACAGCACTCGCGTGATAAGATCAAAGGGGATTTATTTTTCGAGGAAGCGTTTCGGCTTTGCTGCCTTCTTCCAGCTCATAAATCCTGACCAGTTCACATTGAGGGCGCTTTTGAATCACTGGATGGAATTCCATTGGACGCACGCAGCACTGAGACAGGATTGGGTAAGTTCATGTTGGATCCCATTACTGGTTGTGCTTACTCATGGGTGAAAAAACTCCTGTTCACTGCTCCCGTTTCATGCAAGGTTTTCCCTCGGTGTCACTGATGAACCTCCCTCGTCCTGCCAGAGGGCTTCGCGTATTCACGGGCCAGGGGGCGGTAACATCCAAATCCTTGACTCCAATGACCACGATGCCTCTCTGGTGTTGCCATGCGTTAGTAGTCAAGGTACTTCGCTCTGTTTTCCACCAGGACGCGGCACTCTTCTGGACAGGTGCTGTTTTCATGGAGGTGGGTCCATGTATAACATTGACAGCTCGCGTGCTTAAAGAAACACACAGCACTCGCGGGATAAGTTCAAAGGGGATTTATTTTTCGAGGACGCGTTTCGGCTTTGCTGCCTTTTTCCAGCTCTTCAAATCCTGACCAGTTCACATTGAGGGCGCTTTTGAATCACTGGATGGAAATCCATTGGACACACGCAGCACTGAGACAGGATTGGGTAAGTTTATGTTGGATCCCATTACTGGATGTGCTTACTCATGGGTGAAAAAACTCCTGTTCACTGCTCCCGTTTCGTGCAAGGTTTTCCCTTGGTGTCACTGGTGAACCTCCCTCGTCCTGCCAGAGGGCTTCGCGTATTCACGGGCCAGGGGGCGGTAACATCCAAATCCCTGACTCCAATGACCACAATGTCTCTCTGGTGTTGCCATGCGTTAGTAGTCAAGGTACTTCGCTCCGTTTTCCACCAAGACGCGGCACTCTTCTGGACGGGTGCTGTTTTCATGGAGGTGGGTCCATGTATAACATTGACAGCTCGCATGCTTAAAGAAACACACAGCACTCGCGGGATAAGTTAAAAGGGGATTTATTTTTCGAGGAAGCGTTTCGGCTTTGCTGCCTTCTTCCAGCTCATAAATCCTGACCAGTTCACATTGAGGGCGCTTTTGAATCACTAGATGGAATTCCATTGGACGCACGCAGCACTGAGACAGGATTGGGTAAGTTCATGTTGGATCCCATTACTGGTTGTGCTTACTCATGGGTGAAAAAACTATTGTTCACTGCTCCCATTTCATGCAAGGTTTTCCCTCGGTGTCACTGATGAACCTCCCTCGTCCTGCCAGAGGGCTTTGCGTATTCACGGGCCAGGGGGCGGTAACATCCAAATCCCTGACTCCAATGACCACAATGCCTCTCTGGTGTTGCCATGCGTTAGTAGTCAAGGTACTTCGCTCCGTTTTCCACCAGGACGCGGCACTCTTCTGGACAGGTGCTGTTTTCATGGAGGTGGGTCCATGTATAACATTGACAGCTCGCGTGCTTAAAGAAACACACAGCACTCGCGGGATAAGTTCAAAGGGGATTTATTTTTCGAGGACGCGTTTCGGCTTTGCTGCCTTTTTCCAGCTCTTCAAATCCTGACCAGTTCACATTGAGGGCGCTTTTTAATCACTGGATGGAATTCCATTGGATGCACGCAGCACTGAGACAGGATTGGGTAAGTTCATGTTGGATCCCATTACTGGTTGTGCTTACTCATGGGTGAAAAAACTCCTGTTCACTGCTCCCGTTTCGTGCAAGGTTTTCCCTCGGTGTCACTGGTGAACCTCCCTCGTCCTGCCAGAGGGCTTCGCGTATTCACGGGCCAGGGGGCGGTAACATCCAAATCCCTGACTACAATGACCACAATGCCTCTCTGGTGTTGCCATGCGATAGTAGTCAAGGTACTTCGCTCCGTTTTCCACCAGGACGCGGCACTCTTCTGGACGATGCTGTTTTCATGGAGGTGGGTCCATGTATAACATTGACAGCTCGCGTGATTAAAGAAACACACAGCACTCGCGGGATAAGTTCAAAGGGGATTTATTTTTCGAGGACGTGTTTCGGCTTTGCTGCCTTCTTCCAGCTCGTAAATCCTGACCAGTTCACATTGAGGGCGCTTTTGAATCACTGGATGGAAATCCATTGGACGCACGCAGCACTGAGACAGGATTGGGTAAGTTTATGTTGGATCCCATTACTGGATGTGCTTACTCATGGGTGAAAAAACTCCTGTTCACTGCTCCCATTTCGTGCAAGGTTTTCCCTCGGTGTCACTGGTGAACCTCCCTCGTCCTGCCAGAGGGCTTCGCGTATTCACGGGCCAGGGGGAGGTAACATCCAAATCCCTGACTCCAATGACCACAATGCCTCTCTGGTGTTGCCATGCGTTAGTAGTCAAGGTACTTCGCTCCGTTTTCCACCAGGACGCGGCACTCTTCTGGACGGGTGCTGTTTTCATGGAGGTGGGTCCATGTATAACATTGACAGCTTGCGTGCTTAAAGAAACACACAGCACTCGCGGGATAAGTTAAAAGGGGATTTATTTTTCGAGGACGCGTTTCGGCTTTGCTTCCTTCTTCCAGCTCGTAAATCCTGACCAGTTCACATTGAGGGCGCTTTTAAATCACTGGATGGAATTCCATTGGACGCACGCAGAACTGAGACAGGATTGGGTAAGTTCATGTTGGATCGCATTACAGGTTGTGCTAACTCATGGGTGAAAAAACTCCTGTTCAATGCTCCCGTTTCGTGCAAGGTTTTCCGTCGGTGTCACTGGTGAACCTCCCTCGTCCTGCCAGAGGGCTTCGCGTATTCACGGGCCAGCGGGCGGTAACATCCAAATCCCTGACTCCAATGACCACAATGCCTCTCTGGTGTTGCCATGCGTTAGTAGTCAAGGTACTTCGCTCCGTTTTCCACCAGGACGCGGCACTCTTCTGGACGGGTGCTGTGTTCATGGAGGTGGGTCCATGTATAATATTGACAGCTCGCGTGATTAAAGAAACACACAGCACTCGCGGGATAAGTTCTAAGGGGATTTATTTTTTGAGGACGTGTTTCGGCTTTGCTGCCTTCTTCCAGCTCGTAAATCCTGACCAGTTCACATTGAGGGCACTTTTGAATCACTGGATGGAATTCCATTGGACGCACGCAGCACTGAGACAGGATTGGGTAAGTTCATGTTGGATCCCATTACTGGTTGTGCTTACTCATGGGTGAAAAAACTCCTGTTCACTGCTCCCGTTTCGTGCAAGGTTTTCCCTTGGTGTCACTGGTGAACCTCCCTCGTCCTGCCAGAGGGCTTCGCGTATTCACGGGCCAGGGGGCGGTAACATCCAAATCCCTGACTCCAATGACCACAATGCCTCTCTGGTGTTGCCATGCGTTAGTAGTCAAGGTACTTCGCTCCGTTTTCCACCAAGACGCGGCACTCTTCTGGACGGGTGCTGTTTTCATGGAGGTGGGTCCATGTATAACATTGACAGCTCGCATGCTTAAAGAAACACACAGCACTCGCGGGATAAGTTAAAAGGGGATTTATTTTTCGAGGAAGCGTTTCGGCTTTGCTGCCTTTTTCCAGCTCATAAATCCTGACCAGTTCACATTGAGGGCGCTTTTGAATCACTAGATGGAATTCCATTGGACGCACGCAGCACTGAGACAGGATTGGGTAAGTTCATGTTGGATCCCATTACTGGTTGTGCTTACTCATGGGTGAAAAAACTATTGTTCACTGCTCCCGTTTCATGCAAGGTTTTCCCTCGGTGTCACTGATGAACCTCCCTCGTCCTGCCAGAGGGCTTTGCGTATTCACGGGCCAGGGTGCGGTAACATCCAAATCCCTGACTCCAATGACCACAATGCCTCTCTGGTGTTGCCATGCGTTAGTAGTCAAGGTACTTCGCTCCGTTTTCCACCAGGACGCGGCACTCTTCTGGACAGGTGCTGTTTTCATGGAGGTGGGTCCATGTATAACATTGACAGCTCGCGTGCTTAAAGAAACACACAGCACTCGCGGGATAAGTTCAAAGGGGATTTATTTTTCGAGGACGCGTTTCGGCTTTGCTGCCTTTTTCCAGCTCTTCAAATCCTGACCAGTTCACATTGAGGGCGCTTTTTAATCACTGGATGGAATTCCACTGGATGCACGCAGCACTGAGACAGGATTGGGTAAGTTCATGTTGGATCCCATTACTGGTTGTGCTTACTCATGGGTGAAAAAACTCCTGTTCACTGCTCCCGTTTCGTGCAAGGTTTTCCCTCGGTTTCACTGGTGAACCTCCCTCGTCCTGCCAGAGGGCTTCATGTATTCACGGGCCAGGGGGCGGTAACATCCAAATCCCTGACTCCAATGACCACAATGCCTCTCTGGTGTTGCCATGCGATAGTAGTCAAGGTACTTCGCTCCGTTTTCCACCAGGACGCGGCACTCTTCTGGACGGGTGCTGTTTTCATGGAGGTGGGTCCATGTATAACATTGACAGCTCGCGTGATTAAAGAAACACACAGCACTCGCGGGATAAGTTCAAAGGGGATTTATTTTTCGAGGACGTGTTTCGGCTTTGCTGCCTTCTTCCAGCTCGTAAATCCTGACCAGTTCACATTGAGGGCGCTTTTGAATCACTGGATGGAAATCCATTGGACGCACGCAGCACTGAGACAGGATTGGGTAAGTTTATGTTGGATCCCATTACTGGATGTGCTTACTCATGGGTGAAAAAACTCCTGTTCACTGCTCCCGTTTCGTGCAAGGTTTTCCCTCGGTGTCACTGGTGAACCTCCCTCGTCCTGCCAGAGGGCTTCGCGTATTCACGGGCCAGGGTGCGGTAACATCCAAATCCCTGACTCCAATGACCACAATGCCTCTCTGGTGTTGCCATGCGTTAGTAGTCAAGGTACTTCGCTCCGTTTTCCACCAGGACGCGGCACTCTTCTGGACGGGTGCTGTTTTCATGGAGGTGGGTCCATGTATAACATTGACAGCTTGCGTGCTTAAAGAAACACACAGCACTCGCGGGATAAGTTCTAAGGGGATTTATTTTTTGAGGACGTGTTTCGGCTTTGCTGCCTTCTTCCAGCTCGTAAATCCTGACCAGTTCACATTGAGGGCACTTTTGAATCACTGGATGGAATTCCATTGGACGCACGCAGCACTGAGACAGGATTGGGTAAGTTCATGTTGGATCCCATTACTGGTTGTGCTTACTCATGGGTGAAAAAACTCCTGTTCACTGCTCCCGTTTCGTGCAAGGTTTTCCCTCGGTGTCACTGGTGAACCTCCCTCGTCCTGCCAGAGGGCTTCGCGTATTCACGGGCCAGGGGGCGGTAACATCCAAATCCCTGACTACAATGACCACAATGCCTCTCTGGTGTTGCCATGCGTTAGTAGTCAAGGTACTTCGCTCCATTTTCCACCAGGACGCGGCACTCTTCTGACGGGTGCTGTTTTCATGGAGGTGGGTCCATGTATAACATTGACAGCTCGCATGCTTAAAGAAACACACAGCACTCGCGGGATAAGTTCAAAGGGGATTTATTTTTCTAAGACTTGTTTCGGCTTTGCTTCCTTCTTCCAGCTCATAAATCCTGACCAGTTCACATTGAGGGCGCTTTTGAATCACTGGATGGAATTCCATTGGACGCATGCAGAACTGAGACAGGATTGGGTAAGTTCATGTTGGATCCCATTACAGGTTGTGCTAACTCATGGGTGAAAAAACTCCTGTTCACTGCTCCCGTTTCGTGCAAGGTTTTCCCTCGGTGTCACTGGTGAACCTCCCTCGTCCTGCCAGAGGGCTTCGCGTATTCACGGGCCAGCGGGCGGTAACATCCAAATCCCTGACTCCAATGACCACAATGCCTCTCTGGTGTTGCCATGCGTTAGTAGTCAAGGTACTTCGCTCCGTTTTCCACCAGGACGCGGCACTCTTCTGGACGGGTGCTGTTTTCATGGAGGTGGGTCCATGTATAACATTGACAGCTCGCATGCTTAAAGAAACACACAGCACTCGCGGGATAAGTTCAAAGGGGATTTATTTTTCGAGGACGTGTTTCGGCTTTGCTGCCTTCTTCCAGCTTGTAAATCCTGACCAGTTCACATTGAGGGCGCTTTTGAATCACTGGATGGAAATCCATTGGACGCACGCAGCACTGAGACAGGATTTGGTAAGTTTATGTTGGATCCCATTACTGGATGTGCTTTCTCAAGGGTGAAAAAACTCCTGTTCACTGCTCCTGTTTTGTGCAAGGTTTTCCCTCGGTGTCACTGGTGAACCTCCCTCGTCCTGCCAGAGGGCTTCGCGTATTCACGGGCCAGGGGGCGGTAACATCCAAATCCCTGACTCCAATGACCACAATGCCTCTCTGGTGTTGCCATGCGTTAGTAGTCAAGGTACTTCGCTCCGTTTTTCACCAGGACGCGGCACTCTTCTGGACGGGTGCTGTTTTCATGGAGGTGGGTCCATGTATAACATTGACAGCTTGCGTGCTTAAAGAAACACACAGCACTCGCGGGATAAGTTCAAAGGGGATTTATTTTTCGAGGACGCGTTTCGGCTTTGCTGCCTTCTTCCAGCTCGTAAATCCTGACCAGTTCACATTGAGGGCACTTTTGAATCACTGGATGGAATTCCATTGGACGCACGCAGCACTGAGACAGGATTGGGTAAGTTCATGTTGGATCCCATTACAGGTTGTGCTTACTCATGGGTGAAAAAACTCCTGTTCACTGCTCCCGTTTCGTGCAAGGTTTTCCCTCAGTGTCACTTTTGAACCTCCCTCGTCCTGCCAGAGGGCTTCGCATATTCATGGGCCAAAGGGGCGGTAACATCCAAATCCCTGACTCCAATGACCACAATGCCTCTCTGGTGTTGCCATGCGTTAGTAGTCAAGGTACTTCGCTCCTTTTTCCACCAGGACGCTGCACTCTTCTGGACCGGTGCTGTTTTCATGGAGGTGGGTCCATGTATAACATTGACAGCTCGCGTGCTTAAAGAAACACACAGCACTCGCGGGATAAGTTCAAAGGGGATTTATTTTTCGAGGACGCGTTTCGGCTTTGCTGCCTTTTTCCAGCTTGTAAATCCTGACCAGTTCACATTGAGGGCGCTTTTCAATCACTGGATGGAATTCCATTGGACGCACGCAGCACTGAGACAGGATTGGGTAAGTTCATGTTGGATCCCATTACTGGTTGTGCTTACTCATGGGTGAAAAAACTCCTGTTCACTGCTCCTGTTTCGTGCAATGTTTTCCCTCTGTGTCACTGGTAAACCTCCCTCGTCCTGCCAGAGGGCTTCGCTTATTCACGGGCCAGGGGGTGGTAACATCCAAATCCCTGACTCCAATGACCACAATGCCTCTCTGGTGTTGCCATGCGTTAGTAGTCAAGGTACATCGCTCCGTTTTCCACCAGGACGCGGCACTCTTCTGGACGGGTGCTGTTTTCATGGAGGTGGGTCCATGTATAACATTAACAGCTCGCGTGCTTAAAGAAACACACAGCACTCGCGGGATAAGTAAAAAAGGGGATTTATTTTTCGAGGACGCATTTCGGCTTTGCTGCCTTCTTCCAGCTCGTAAATCCTGACCAGTTCACATTGAGGGCGCTTTTGAATCACTGGATGGAATTCCATTGGACGCACGCAGCACTGAGACAGGATTGGGTAAGTTTATGTTGGATCCCATTACTGGATGTGCTTACTCATGGGTGAAAAAACTCCTGTTCACTGCTCCCGTTTCGTGCAAGGTTTTCCCTCGGTGTCACTGGTGAACCTCCCTCGTCCTGCCAGAGGGCTTCGCGTATTCACGGGCCAGGGTGCGGTAACATCCAAATCCCTGACTCCAATGACCACAATGCCTCTCTGGTGTTGCCATGCGTTAGTAGTCAAGGTACTTCGCTCCGTTTTCCACCAGGACGCGGCACTCTTCTGGACGGGTGCTGTTTTCATGGAGGTGGGTCCATGTATAACATTGACAGCTTGCGTGCTTAAAGAAACACACAGCACTCGCGGGATAAGTTCTAAGGGGATTTATTTTTTGAGGACGTGTTTCGGCTTTGCTGCCTTCTTCCAGCTCGTAAATCCTGACCAGTTCACATTGAGGGCACTTTTGAATCACTGGATGGAATTCCATTGGACGCACGCAGCACTGAGACAGGATTGGGTAAGTTCATGTTGGATCCCATTACTGGTTGTGCTTACTCATGGGTGAAAAAACTCCTGTTCACTGCTCCCGTTTCGTGCAAGGTTTTCCCTCGGTGTCACTGGTGAACCTCCCTCGTCCTGCCAGAGGGCTTCGCGTATTCACGGGCCAGGGGGCGGTAACATCCAAATCCCTGACTACAATGACCACAATGCCTCTCTGGTGTTGCCATGCGTTAGTAGTCAAGGTACTTCGCTCCATTTTCCACCAGGACGCGGCACTCTTCTGACGGGTGCTGTTTTCATGGAGGTGGGTCCATGTATAACATTGACAGCTCGCATGCTTAAAGAAACACACAGCACTCGCGGGATAAGTTCAAAGGGGATTTATTTTTCTAAGACTTGTTTCGGCTTTGCTTCCTTCTTCCAGCTCATAAATCCTGACCAGTTCACATTGAGGGCGCTTTTGAATCACTGGATGGAATTCCATTGGACGCATGCAGAACTGAGACAGGATTGGGTAAGTTCATGTTGGATCCCATTACAGGTTGTGCTAACTCATGGGTGAAAAAACTCCTGTTCACTGCTCCCGTTTCGTGCAAGGTTTTCCCTCGGTGTCACTGGTGAACCTCCCTCGTCCTGCCAGAGGGCTTCGCGTATTCACGGGCCAGCGGGCGGTAACATCCAAATCCCTGACTCCAATGACCACAATGCCTCTCTGGTGTTGCCATGCGTTAGTAGTCAAGGTACTTCGCTCCGTTTTCCACCAGGACGCGGCACTCTTCTGGACGGGTGCTGTTTTCATGGAGGTGGGTCCATGTATAACATTGACAGCTCGCATGCTTAAAGAAACACACAGCACTCGCGGGATAAGTTCAAAGGGGATTTATTTTTCGAGGACGTGTTTCGGCTTTGCTGCCTTCTTCCAGCTTGTAAATCCTGACCAGTTCACATTGAGGGCGCTTTTGAATCACTGGATGGAAATCCATTGGACGCACGCAGCACTGAGACAGGATTTGGTAAGTTTATGTTGGATCCCATTACTGGATGTGCTTTCTCAAGGGTGAAAAAACTCCTGTTCACTGCTCCTGTTTTGTGCAAGGTTTTCCCTCGGTGTCACTGGTGAACCTCCCTCGTCCTGCCAGAGGGCTTCGCGTATTCACGGGCCAGGGGGCGGTAACATCCAAATCCCTGACTCCAATGACCACAATGCCTCTCTGGTGTTGCCATGCGTTAGTAGTCAAGGTACATCGCTCCGTTTTCCACCAGGACGCGGCACTCTTCTGGACGGGTGCTGTTTTCATGGAGGTGGGTCCATGTATAACATTAACAGCTCGCGTGCTTAAAGAAACACACAGCACTCGCGGGATAAGTAAAAAAGGGGATTTATTTTTCGAGGACGCATTTCGGCTTTGCTGCCTTCTTCCAGCTCGTAAATCCTGACCAGTTCACATTGAGGGCGCTTTTGAATCACTGGATGGAATTCCATTGGACGCACGCAGCACTGAGACAGGATTGGGTAAGTTTATGTTGGATCCCATTACTGGATGTGCTTACTCATGGGTGAAAAAACTCCTGTTCACTGCTCCCGTTTCGTGCAAGGTTTTCCCTCGGTGTCACTGGTGAACCTCCCTCGTCCTGCCAGAGGGCTTCGCGTATTCACGGGCCAGGGTGCGGTAACATCCAAATCCCTGACTCCAATGACCACAATGCCTCTCTGGTGTTGCCATGCGTTAGTAGTCAAGGTACTTCGCTCCGTTTTCCACCAGGACGCGGCACTCTTCTGGACGGGTGCTGTTTTCATGGAGGTGGGTCCATGTATAACATTGACAGCTTGCGTGCTTAAAGAAACACACAGCACTCGCGGGATAAGTTCTAAGGGGATTTATTTTTTGAGGACGTGTTTCGGCTTTGCTGCCTTCTTCCAGCTCGTAAATCCTGACCAGTTCACATTGAGGGCACTTTTGAATCACTGGATGGAATTCCATTGGACGCACGCAGCACTGAGACAGGATTGGGTAAGTTCATGTTGGATCCCATTACTGGTTGTGCTTACTCATGGGTGAAAAAACTCCTGTTCACTGCTCCCGTTTCGTGCAAGGTTTTCCCTCGGTGTCACTGGTGAACCTCCCTCGTCCTGCCAGAGGGCTTCGCGTATTCACGGGCCAGGGGGCGGTAACATCCAAATCCCTGACTACAATGACCACAATGCCTCTCTGGTGTTGCCATGCGTTAGTAGTCAAGGTACTTCGCTCCATTTTCCACCAGGACGCGGCACTCTTCTGACGGGTGCTGTTTTCATGGAGGTGGGTCCATGTATAACATTGACAGCTCGCATGCTTAAAGAAACACACAGCACTCGCGGGATAAGTTCAAAGGGGATTTATTTTTCTAAGACTTGTTTCGGCTTTGCTTCCTTCTTCCAGCTCATAAATCCTGACCAGTTCACATTGAGGGCGCTTTTGAATCACTGGATGGAATTCCATTGGACGCATGCAGAACTGAGACAGGATTGGGTAAGTTCATGTTGGATCCCATTACAGGTTGTGCTAACTCATGGGTGAAAAAACTCCTGTTCACTGCTCCCGTTTCGTGCAAGGTTTTCCCTCGGTGTCACTGGTGAACCTCCCTCGTCCTGCCAGAGGGCTTCGCGTATTCACGGGCCAGCGGGCGGTAACATCCAAATCCCTGACTCCAATGACCACAATGCCTCTCTGGTGTTGCCATGCGTTAGTAGTCAAGGTACTTCGCTCCGTTTTCCACCAGGACGCGGCACTCTTCTGGACGGGTGCTGTTTTCATGGAGGTGGGTCCATGTATAACATTGACAGCTCGCATGCTTAAAGAAACACACAGCACTCGCGGGATAAGTTCAAAGGGGATTTATTTTTCGAGGACGTGTTTCGGCTTTGCTGCCTTCTTCCAGCTTGTAAATCCTGACCAGTTCACATTGAGGGCGCTTTTGAATCACTGGATGGAAATCCATTGGACGCACGCAGCACTGAGACAGGATTTGGTAAGTTTATGTTGGATCCCATTACTGGATGTGCTTTCTCAAGGGTGAAAAAACTCCTGTTCACTGCTCCTGTTTTGTGCAAGGTTTTCCCTCGGTGTCACTGGTGAACCTCCCTCGTCCTGCCAGAGGGCTTCGCGTATTCACGGGCCAGGGGGCGGTAACATCCAAATCCCTGACTCCAATGACCACAATGCCTCTCTGGTGTTGCCATGCGTTAGTAGTCAAGGTACTTCGCTCCGTTTTCCACCAGGACGCGGCACTCTTCTGGACGGGTGCTGTTTTCATGGAGGTGGGTCCATGTATAACATTGACAGCTCGCATGCTTAAAGAAACACACAGCACTCGCGGGATAAGTTCAAAGGGGATTTATTTTTCGAGGACGTGTTTCGGCTTTGCTGCCTTCTTCCAGCTTGTAAATCCTGACCAGTTCACATTGAGGGCGCTTTTGAATCACTGGATGGAAATCCATTGGACGCACGCAGCACTGAGACAGGATTTGGTAAGTTTATGTTGGATCCCATTACTGGATGTGCTTTCTCAAGGGTGAAAAAACTCCTGTTCACTGCTCCTGTTTTGTGCAAGGTTTTCCCTCGGTGTCACTGGTGAACCTCCCTCGTCCTGCCAGAGGGCTTCGCGTATTCACGGGCCAGGGGGCGGTAACATCCAAATCCCTGACTCCAATGACCACAATGCCTCTCTGGTGTTGCCATGCGTTAGTAGTCAAGGTACTTCGCTCCGTTTTTCACCAGGACGCGGCACTCTTCTGGACGGGTGCTGTTTTCATGGAGGTGGGTCCATGTATAACATTGACAGCTTGCGTGCTTAAAGAAACACACAGCACTCGCGGGATAAGTTCAAAGGGGATTTATTTTTCGAGGACGCGTTTCGGCTTTGCTGCCTTCTTCCAGCTCGTAAATCCTGACCAGTTCACATTGAGGGCACTTTTGAATCACTGGATGGAATTCCATTGGACGCACGCAGCACTGAGACAGGATTGGGTAAGTTCATGTTGGATCCCATTACAGGTTGTGCTTACTCATGGGTGAAAAAACTCCTGTTCACTGCTCCCGTTTCGTGCAAGGTTTTCCCTCAGTGTCACTTTTGAACCTCCCTCGTCCTGCCAGAGGGCTTCGCATATTCATGGGCCAAAGGGGCGGTAACATCCAAATCCCTGACTCCAATGACCACAATGCCTCTCTGGTGTTGCCATGCGTTAGTAGTCAAGGTACTTCGCTCCTTTTTCCACCAGGACGCTGCACTCTTCTGGACCGGTGCTGTTTTCATGGAGGTGGGTCCATGTATAACATTGACAGCTCGCGTGCTTAAAGAAACACACAGCACTCGCGGGATAAGTTCAAAGGGGATTTATTTTTCGAGGACGCGTTTCGGCTTTGCTGCCTTTTTCCAGCTTGTAAATCCTGACCAGTTCACATTGAGGGCGCTTTTCAATCACTGGATGGAATTCCATTGGACGCACGCAGCACTGAGACAGGATTGGGTAAGTTCATGTTGGATCCCATTACTGGTTGTGCTTACTCATGGGTGAAAAAACTCCTGTTCACTGCTCCTGTTTCGTGCAATGTTTTCCCTCTGTGTCACTGGTAAACCTCCCTCGTCCTGCCAGAGGGCTTCGCTTATTCACGGGCCAGGGGGTGGTAACATCCAAATCCCTGACTCCAATGACCACAATGCCTCTCTGGTGTTGCCATGCGTTAGTAGTCAAGGTACATCGCTCCGTTTTCCACCAGGACGCGGCACTCTTCTGGACGGGTGCTGTTTTCATGGAGGTGGGTCCATGTATAACATTAACAGCTCGCGTGCTTAAAGAAACACACAGCACTCGCGGGATAAGTAAAAAAGGGGATTTATTTTTCGAGGACGCATTTCGGCTTTGCTGCCTTCTTCCAGCTCGTAAATCCTGACCAGTTCACATTGAGGGCGCTTTTGAATCACTGGATGGAATTCCATTGGACGCACGCAGCACTGAGACAGGATTGGGTAAGTTTATGTTGGATCCCATTACTGGATGTGCTTACTCATGGGTGAAAAAACTCCTGTTCACTGCTCCCGTTTCGTGCAAGGTTTTCCCTCGGTGTCACTGGTGAACCTCCCTCGTCCTGCCAGAGGGCTTCGCGTATTCACGGGCCAGGGTGCGGTAACATCCAAATCCCTGACTCCAATGACCACAATGCCTCTCTGGTGTTGCCATGCGTTAGTAGTCAAGGTACTTCGCTCCGTTTTCCACCAGGACGCGGCACTCTTCTGGACGGGTGCTGTTTTCATGGAGGTGGGTCCATGTATAACATTGACAGCTTGCGTGCTTAAAGAAACACACAGCACTCGCGGGATAAGTTCTAAGGGGATTTATTTTTTGAGGACGTGTTTCGGCTTTGCTGCCTTCTTCCAGCTCGTAAATCCTGACCAGTTCACATTGAGGGCACTTTTGAATCACTGGATGGAATTCCATTGGACGCACGCAGCACTGAGACAGGATTGGGTAAGTTCATGTTGGATCCCATTACTGGTTGTGCTTACTCATGGGTGAAAAAACTCCTGTTCACTGCTCCCGTTTCGTGCAAGGTTTTCCCTCGGTGTCACTGGTGAACCTCCCTCGTCCTGCCAGAGGGCTTCGCGTATTCACGGGCCAGGGGGCGGTAACATCCAAATCCCTGACTACAATGACCACAATGCCTCTCTGGTGTTGCCATGCGTTAGTAGTCAAGGTACTTCGCTCCATTTTCCACCAGGACGCGGCACTCTTCTGACGGGTGCTGTTTTCATGGAGGTGGGTCCATGTATAACATTGACAGCTCGCATGCTTAAAGAAACACACAGCACTCGCGGGATAAGTTCAAAGGGGATTTATTTTTCTAAGACTTGTTTCGGCTTTGCTTCCTTCTTCCAGCTCATAAATCCTGACCAGTTCACATTGAGGGCGCTTTTGAATCACTGGATGGAATTCCATTGGACGCATGCAGAACTGAGACAGGATTGGGTAAGTTCATGTTGGATCCCATTACAGGTTGTGCTAACTCATGGGTGAAAAAACTCCTGTTCACTGCTCCCGTTTCGTGCAAGGTTTTCCCTCGGTGTCACTGGTGAACCTCCCTCGTCCTGCCAGAGGGCTTCGCGTATTCACGGGCCAGCGGGCGGTAACATCCAAATCCCTGACTCCAATGACCACAATGCCTCTCTGGTGTTGCCATGCGTTAGTAGTCAAGGTACTTCGCTCCGTTTTCCACCAGGACGCGGCACTCTTCTGGACGGGTGCTGTTTTCATGGAGGTGGGTCCATGTATAACATTGACAGCTCGCATGCTTAAAGAAACACACAGCACTCGCGGGATAAGTTCAAAGGGGATTTATTTTTCGAGGACGTGTTTCGGCTTTGCTGCCTTCTTCCAGCTTGTAAATCCTGACCAGTTCACATTGAGGGCGCTTTTGAATCACTGGATGGAAATCCATTGGACGCACGCAGCACTGAGACAGGATTTGGTAAGTTTATGTTGGATCCCATTACTGGATGTGCTTTCTCAAGGGTGAAAAAACTCCTGTTCACTGCTCCTGTTTTGTGCAAGGTTTTCCCTCGGTGTCACTGGTGAACCTCCCTCGTCCTGCCAGAGGGCTTCGCGTATTCACGGGCCAGGGGGCGGTAACATCCAAATCCCTGACTCCAATGACCACAATGCCTCTCTGGTGTTGCCATGCGTTAGTAGTCAAGGTACATCGCTCCGTTTTCCACCAGGACGCGGCACTCTTCTGGACGGGTGCTGTTTTCATGGAGGTGGGTCCATGTATAACATTAACAGCTCGCGTGCTTAAAGAAACACACAGCACTCGCGGGATAAGTAAAAAAGGGGATTTATTTTTCGAGGACGCATTTCGGCTTTGCTGCCTTCTTCCAGCTCGTAAATCCTGACCAGTTCACATTGAGGGCGCTTTTGAATCACTGGATGGAATTCCATTGGACGCACGCAGCACTGAGACAGGATTGGGTAAGTTTATGTTGGATCCCATTACTGGATGTGCTTACTCATGGGTGAAAAAACTCCTGTTCACTGCTCCCGTTTCGTGCAAGGTTTTCCCTCGGTGTCACTGGTGAACCTCCCTCGTCCTGCCAGAGGGCTTCGCGTATTCACGGGCCAGGGTGCGGTAACATCCAAATCCCTGACTCCAATGACCACAATGCCTCTCTGGTGTTGCCATGCGTTAGTAGTCAAGGTACTTCGCTCCGTTTTCCACCAGGACGCGGCACTCTTCTGGACGGGTGCTGTTTTCATGGAGGTGGGTCCATGTATAACATTGACAGCTTGCGTGCTTAAAGAAACACACAGCACTCGCGGGATAAGTTCTAAGGGGATTTATTTTTTGAGGACGTGTTTCGGCTTTGCTGCCTTCTTCCAGCTCGTAAATCCTGACCAGTTCACATTGAGGGCACTTTTGAATCACTGGATGGAATTCCATTGGACGCACGCAGCACTGAGACAGGATTGGGTAAGTTCATGTTGGATCCCATTACTGGTTGTGCTTACTCATGGGTGAAAAAACTCCTGTTCACTGCTCCCGTTTCGTGCAAGGTTTTCCCTCGGTGTCACTGGTGAACCTCCCTCGTCCTGCCAGAGGGCTTCGCGTATTCACGGGCCAGGGGGCGGTAACATCCAAATCCCTGACTACAATGACCACAATGCCTCTCTGGTGTTGCCATGCGTTAGTAGTCAAGGTACTTCGCTCCATTTTCCACCAGGACGCGGCACTCTTCTGACGGGTGCTGTTTTCATGGAGGTGGGTCCATGTATAACATTGACAGCTCGCATGCTTAAAGAAACACACAGCACTCGCGGGATAAGTTCAAAGGGGATTTATTTTTCTAAGACTTGTTTCGGCTTTGCTTCCTTCTTCCAGCTCATAAATCCTGACCAGTTCACATTGAGGGCGCTTTTGAATCACTGGATGGAATTCCATTGGACGCATGCAGAACTGAGACAGGATTGGGTAAGTTCATGTTGGATCCCATTACAGGTTGTGCTAACTCATGGGTGAAAAAACTCCTGTTCACTGCTCCCGTTTCGTGCAAGGTTTTCCCTCGGTGTCACTGGTGAACCTCCCTCGTCCTGCCAGAGGGCTTCGCGTATTCACGGGCCAGCGGGCGGTAACATCCAAATCCCTGACTCCAATGACCACAATGCCTCTCTGGTGTTGCCATGCGTTAGTAGTCAAGGTACTTCGCTCCGTTTTCCACCAGGACGCGGCACTCTTCTGGACGGGTGCTGTTTTCATGGAGGTGGGTCCATGTATAACATTGACAGCTCGCATGCTTAAAGAAACACACAGCACTCGCGGGATAAGTTCAAAGGGGATTTATTTTTCGAGGACGTGTTTCGGCTTTGCTGCCTTCTTCCAGCTTGTAAATCCTGACCAGTTCACATTGAGGGCGCTTTTGAATCACTGGATGGAAATCCATTGGACGCACGCAGCACTGAGACAGGATTTGGTAAGTTTATGTTGGATCCCATTACTGGATGTGCTTTCTCAAGGGTGAAAAAACTCCTGTTCACTGCTCCTGTTTTGTGCAAGGTTTTCCCTCGGTGTCACTGGTGAACCTCCCTCGTCCTGCCAGAGGGCTTCGCGTATTCACGGGCCAGGGGGCGGTAACATCCAAATCCCTGACTCCAATGACCACAATGCCTCTCTGGTGTTGCCATGCGTTAGTAGTCAAGGTACTTCGCTCCGTTTTTCACCAGGACGCGGCACTCTTCTGGACGGGTGCTGTTTTCATGGAGGTGGGTCCATGTATAACATTGACAGCTTGCGTGCTTAAAGAAACACACAGCACTCGCGGGATAAGTTCAAAGGGGATTTATTTTTCGAGGACGCGTTTCGGCTTTGCTGCCTTCTTCCAGCTCGTAAATCCTGACCAGTTCACATTGAGGGCACTTTTGAATCACTGGATGGAATTCCATTGGACGCACGCGGCACTGAGACAGGATTGGGTAAGTTCATGTTGGATCCCATTACAGGTTGTGCTTACTCATGGGTGAAAAAACTCCTGTTCACTGCTCCCGTTTCGTGCAAGGTTTTCCCTCAGTGTCACTTTTGAACCTCCCTCGTCCTGCCAGAGGGCTTCGCATATTCACGGGCCAAAGGGGCGGTAACATCCAAATCCCTGACTCCAATGACCACAATGCCTCTCTGGTGTTGCCATGCGTTAGTAGTCAAGGTACTTCGCTCCTTTTTCCACCAGGACGCTGCACTCTTCTGGACCGGTGCTGTTTTCATGGAGGTGGGTCCATGTATAACATTGACAGCTCGCGTGCTTAAAGAAACACACAGCACTCGCGGGATAAGTTCAAAGGGGATTTATTTTTCGAGGACGCGTTTCGGCTTTGCTGCCTTTTTCCAGCTTGTAAATCCTGACCAGTTCACATTGAGGGCGCTTTTCAATCACTGGATGGAATTCCATTGGACGCACGCAGCACTGAGACAGGATTGGGTAAGTTCATGTTGGATCCCATTACTGGTTGTGCTTACTCATGGGTGAAAAAACTCCTGTTCACTGCTCCTGTTTCGTGCAATGTTTTCCCTCTGTGTCACTGGTAAACCTCCCTCGTCCTGCCAGAGGGCTTCGCTTATTCACGGGCCAGGGGGTGGTAACATCCAAATCCCTGACTCCAATGACCACAATGCCTCTCTGGTGTTGCCATGCGTTAGTAGTCAAGGTACATCGCTCCGTTTTCCACCAGGACGCGGCACTCTTCTGGACGGGTGCTGTTTTCATGGAGGTGGGTCCATGTATAACATTAACAGCTCGCGTGCTTAAAGAAACACACAGCACTCGCGGGATAAGTAAAAAAGGGGATTTATTTTTCGAGGACGCATTTCGGCTTTGCTGCCTTCTTCCAGCTCGTAAATCCTGACCAGTTCACATTGAGGGCGCTTTTCAATCACTGGATGGAATTCCATTGGACGCACGCAGCACTGAGACAGGATTGGGTAAGTTCATGTTGGATCCCATTACTGGTTGTGCTTACTCATGGGTGAAAAAACTCCTGTTCACTGAACCCGTTTCGTGCAAGGTTTTCCCTCGGTGTCACTGGTGAACCTCCCTCGTCCTGCCAGAGGGCTTCGCATATTCACGGCCCAGGGAATGGTAACATCCAAATCCCTGACTCCAATGACCACAATTCCTCTCTGGTGTTGCCATGCGTTAGTAGTCAAGGTACTTTGCTCCGTTTTCCACCAGGACGCGGAACTCTTCTGGACGGGTGCTGTTTTCATGGAGGTGGGTCCATGTATAACATTGACAGCTCGCGTGCTTAAAGAAACACACAGCACTCGCGGGATAAGTTCAAAGGGGATTTATTTTTCGAGGACGCGTTTCGGCTTTGCTGCCTTCTTCCAGCTCGTAAATCCTGACCAGTTCACATTGAGGGCGCTTTTCAATCACTGGATGGAATTCCATTGGACGCACGCAGCACTGAGTCAGGATTGGGTAAGTTCATGTTGGATCCCATTACTGGTTGTGCTTACTCATGGGTGAAAAAACTCCTGTTCACTGCTCCCGTTTCGAGCAAGGTTTTCCCTCAGTGTCACTTTTGAACCTCCCTCGTCCTGCCAGAGGGCTTCGCATATTCACGGGCCAAAGGGGCAGTAACATCCAAATCCCTGACTCCAATGACCACAATGCCTCTCTGGTGTTGCCATGCGTTAGTAGTCAAGGTACTTCGCTCCTTTTTCCACCAGGACGCTGCACTCTTCTGGACCGGTGCTGTTTTCATGGAGGTGGGTCCATGTATAACATTGACAGCTCGCGTGCTTAAAGAAACACATAGCACTCGCGGGATAAGTTCAAAGGGGATTTATTTTTCGAGGACGCGTTTGGCAAGGGGCGACCAATCGGTCCCCCGAACGTATGGCAGAGTACCACGATCCCCCCGGGAAGCCATCTTGGGCGGGAGGCGAGTCTCGGCTGGTATGCCCGAAGCGGCGTAGCCGGGGCGCGCCTTTTCCCGCCCTAGAGTGGGTTGGCCTAGACACTGACGCGGCTGGCCACGCCCTTGGGGCAGGCAGGGGCGGGTTTCCGCCCGCCCTGAAGACGGATAAAAGGAGGAACAAGACCAGAAAGCATCCTCTTGTTCCTGTGCTCTGAAGCTGCACCTCCTCGCTGCACGTGAGCTCGAGACGGAACGAAGAGCCCTTTTTGAGCGTTGTAATCTTTCTCGTTTGTTTTACAGATACTCTGTCGGAGAATGCCGAAGAAGGCGGGAAAGCGAATGACTACCGAACAGATGCTGCGTGTTCTCATGAAGGAGATGACCGACCTAAAGAGGCGGATGGATAAAAATGAAGAAGGGGGCCCGAAACGTCCTTTGGAGGGAACGGCCCCGGGAGGAAAAGGCAAGAGGCTCAGGAGAGGAGCAGCTGGGGGAGATACCCCGGGTCCCAGTGCCCCGCTCGAAGCACCCACTCCTGTGCCGGAGGAAGGGAATCCGATTCCCGTAGTGGTCACCCCCGTGTCCGGGGAAGACATGCCGCCCGAGCTGGCAGCACAAGTAGCAGCGTGGTTGGGTAAAAGTAGCAAGGGCGCCACGGCTGTCGACGCGCAGGTGTTAATGAAGCAACTGCGGGAAACTCGTGAAGCAGCGAAGGTATCCACGCCGGCTGCGGCCGTAGAGAAGTCACAGGGGACGGTTTTAGTCGCAGAGACAGCGTCCAGTTCAGGTAAGCGGCCATTGCCGATTGCGAGGGAGGAGTCGGCACCCTCTCGAAGGGAGAGGTTGGGTCAGCATGTTCCTTTAGCTATTAAAGAAAAGATATGGGCAGGGGAATATGTAAACATCTTCTCGTTGCTTACTGATCATTATGAGATGGAGCATGTTAAAGGTCAGAAGGATCTCATGCATCCGAGTGTTTGGCGCGCAAAGATGGCCGCCTTTAAGGTTAATGAAAACGTTGGCAATTGGGGCAAGGCATGGGGAATTTTCACATCGATCTTGGGAGAACGGAGGCCCGAATTACTACCCGAGTTGCCGAGTTATCAGTCACGGATCATGGGGTACTCGGTATCACACGAGGGTAATCATTGGTTTTGCTATGATAATCTTTTCAGAAAAGCAAAAGAACATGATAAAAACTTAACTTGGGATTGTTATGATTCTGTGTCCTGGTCCAAAATGAAGGAGACTGGTATGTTGAAAGTGCCATTAGTAGGGAGTAATGTGGGCGAATCCTCCCGTCAGTATGCGGGGACGCCTTTTCGATCAGGTACGGGTACCGACAATCACTCGAGGCCTAC
Source organism: Lissotriton vulgaris (assembly GCF_964263255.1). NCBI lineage: Eukaryota > Metazoa > Chordata > Amphibia > Caudata > Salamandridae > Lissotriton > Lissotriton vulgaris. The sequence continues at coordinate 192,412 of NW_028251051.1, read as the reverse complement.
CGGTAATACAGGTAAAAAGGGGGTTTGTTGGAATTTTAACAGGAGTAAATGTACTAGGCCCCAGGGATCGTGCAAATTTAAACACGAATGTAGTGGGTGTGGGCAATCATCCCATCCTGAGTCCACGTGCAGAGCCAAAACGGGTGATAACGGGGGTAGAGGAGGTGCCAAACAGGTCTAACATAGTCCGAGGGGCGCCTTTACCTACCCCGATTGATACCTTGGCAATGATTCCCTGGCTCAGTGAATACCCGGATCGTGCTTCCGCTGGGGTGTTGCGGAACGGGTTTTCATATGGTTTCCGCATCCCAGTGGGGGACTTTCAGGGTGTGGAAAAATGCAAAAATCAGATATCGGTCTTGCAGCATACGACCGTGGTACAGGAAAAGATCCAGAAGGAGGTTACTCGAGGTCGAGTCGCCGGTCCGTTTAGTGTACCCCCGGTGGCTAACTTTGTCTGTTCGCCTTTAGGAGTGGTCCCCAAGAAGGACCCGGGTGAGTTTCGGCTGATACATAATTTGTCAGCCCCACGTGGTCTTTCCGTAAACAAAGCAATAGACCCGGAAATGTGTTCGGTACGGTACGCATCTTTCGATGAGGCCGTGGCCATTTTGAATCGCCTGGGGCCCGGGGCGCTGATGGCAAAATCTGATATCGAGTCAGCGTTCCGGTTGCTCCCGGTACATCCAGACGATCAGCGTCTACTGGGTTTCATGTTTCAGGGTCAGTATTATATGGATAGATGTATGCCGATGGGATGCTCAATTTCTTGTGCCTATTTCGAGAAATTCAGTAGTTTTCTACAATGGGTCTTCACAAAGAAGACGGGTTTTCAACATGTGATGCATTATCTCGATGATTTTTTGTTCCTGGGGGCAGCCGGGGATCCGGAATGTGGGCAAGCTTTGGCTGCATTTTGTGTTTTAATGAATCAGTTTGGCGTGCCATTGGCACCAGGTAAGACGGTGGGTCCTTCGACTTGCCTCGAGTTTCTGGGGATCGAGTTAGACTCCGGAGAAGGTTGTTTCCGTTTACCAAGTGATAAAGTGTTAAAGTTCAGGGCATCCCTGCAAATGTGTTTGAGTGAAGCTAAGGTTAAGCTGCATCAGTTACAGCAGTTAGTGGGCCAGTTGAATTTTGCCCTGAGAGTTATACCTATGGCCCGCCCCTTTTCCCGTTCGATCGCTCAAGCCATGGTCGGATTGAAAGAGGGCCATCATCGCACGAGGCTCTCGGCCGAGGTCCGCCAGGACATGCGCATTTGGTTGGCATTTCTGGCAGATTTCAATGGTCGAGTCGTCTGGAATAAACCAGCCGTGTCCTCTGAGGAGCTGGGGCTGTGGACAGATTCGGCAGGGAGTGTAGGTTTTGGTGCCATTTTCGGTGCTCGATGGTCTGCACAAAAATGGCCGGCATGGTGGCATAACAGTGGACTGACAAGTAACATTGCTTTCCTGGAACTTTTCCCCATTTTCGTGGCCCTGAGAACGTGGCCCGAAGGGTTCAGAGATCACTCTGTGGTATTTTGGTCTGACAATATGACCGTGGTTGAGTGTATCAATAGTCAAGCAGCACGATGCAAATGGGTTTTGAGGCTGCTCAAGGAGATCGTATTACTGTGTATGCAACTGAATGTGTTATTCAAAGCAAGACATGTCCCTGGGGTAATGAACCAGGCGGCTGATGCCCTTTCTCGTTTTCGTATGCAGGCCTTCTGGGGTTTTCTGCCCACAGCGGACCCGGAGCCGGCACCCTTTCCCGAAGCTCTTTGGTCTCTCGGTGCCCCGAACTTCGTAACCTCGTGGGAGAGAGTTTAGCACCCAGGACGAGGAAGGCATATGAAGGGGCGTTCCGGTCCTATTTAGCCTTTTTGGGGACTGCTAGAGAGGAGCTTTGGGGCCAGGAGGAAGGGGTTGTGAACTTTCTGATGTCATTACATCTGGCAGGAAAAACGGTGGCCACGGCCCAGAGGCATCGGGCTGCCATTTCCTTTGTTGCTAGGGCTCATGGGATCCAGGACCCGACAGCGTCTTTCGTTGTGCAAAAAGCGCTACGTGGGTGGCAACGCCTTGAGGGTCGCAGAGTAGATGAGAGGCGCCCGATAGGTTTGGATAGGTTGGCCCAGTTATTATCCAGACTCCCTACAACATGTTCATCTCAGTTTGAGACAGTGTTATTCCGAGCCGCTTTTACGCTGGCATTTCATGGGGCTATGCGGGTAAGCGAATTAGTGGCGAGGAACAAGCAGGATGTGACGGGAGGGCTGTGCGCAGAGCACGTGCAGATCAGAGGGGAGACAATGACTGTCTCGTTTGTGAGGTCCAAGACCGATCAGAGTGGGATGGGTGACTGCATAATTATACGCAGGATTCCCGGGTCGTCCATGTGCCCAGTGAAGTGTTTAGAGGATTATTTAACACGAAGGGTGGCATCATGGGGGGGGACCTTGTTGAGACACGCGGACGCCACCCCACTGACAAGGTTTCAGTTTCAGCGGGTGCTTGCGATGTCGATTACAGCTGCGGGCTTGAACCCGGGCGATTTTGGGACCCATTCCTTTCGGATAGGGGCTGCTACAGAGGCTACAGCCAGGGGTCTGAATGTGGAACAAGTTAAACGTGTGGGGCGTTGGTCCTCCAATTGTTATAAAAGGTATGTGCGTTTGCACATGTTGTGAAGCCATAATGATGTACTCACGCTTCTTGTTTTTGTTTGGTTTTCAGTTACGCAAGCCTACGAGGCGGGGCGGACTATGCAGTCGACCCAACACCGGGCCAGCGGTCAGACATCACCGGCTGTTAAAAAGGAGGTGTGGGTCGTGGGCCACTCATACGTGAGGCGTGCCGCGGACGTATTCAAGGCAGGTGACATGGTGCACGTGGCTGGGGAATACGGGTACAGTGTGTCCTTCTACGGAAAGGGCGGTCTCTGTATTGACCAGTTCCAATCATTTTTCGAGGGTTTGCTAGGGAGGACGAGGTCACCGCCGTCTGTAGTCATAGTACATCTTGGGGGCAATGATTTGGTCACCACTGGTAGACGACTTCTCCTGGAAGCGATGCTTTCCACTGTAAGTTGGTTAGCGAGGAGAGTTCCAGGGTGCACAATTGCGTGGTCCCATATGATCCCACGAAAAGTGTGGCGGGGGGCTTTTTCGGTTTCTGCTTTAAATCACTCTGTGAGAAAAATTAATAACAAAGTAAGTAGGTTGTTCCGTTCCAATGCACTGCATTCTATCGCGCATGGATGTATTAATGATGACAGTATGTACTTGGGGGATGGTGTTCATTTGTCTCGGATGGGGAATGAGTTACTCATAGGAGACTTCATAGCTTGGCTGAAGACGTTAAACATGACCTTTAGGTAGGAGTGTGGTGGGGGGTCCGGATAGCCGGTCAACTATCCGGACCTGTGGCGGTAAGGTCATGATCGGTGAGCACTAATTGGAAGATCCCTAGGAGTGGGCGTCACCCATTACGGATGGGGGCGCTCGGGGGAGGTGGCCATTGGCCCCTCAACGGGGAGGCGGTCCCTTCTAAGGATGGGTCGCCGAAAGGAAAGGGAAGGCGGTCAAGGCCCCTTCATGGGTAGGAGGGGTTACAGCCCCCTCCTGGGGAATTTCCCGGGGCCAGTACGTCTGCGACGGCAGATGTGGTAAGTTGTGTGGGGTTTGGGGGGGGTCTACGCTACCTTCTAGATACCTCACACGAGTCCTCGTACGGCCTTTAAGTGGCGTCGAGTTTTATTGGGGCCCCCGTCAAGTCAAGGGAAATTGGTAGTTGCACTTGAGGTAAGCCTCCGTGCCGCCCCTCTCAAGTGAGGGGGATATGTCTGGGTTAGGGATCTTGACACCGGTTACGACCTTGCCGTTGGCCCTTAAACGTTAGGATGTACAATTTCAAAAGTTAAGTAAATGTTTGGTAGGATGTTAGTTCGGCTAGGAGAACCTTTGTACTAGAGGATATGTTAAGGTTAGCCAAACATCGCAATGTGGTAATGAAATTGTACATAATATGAAACTGTTTATTTTAATGTTTTAATTTTGTTTCATATTTTAATAAATACGGCCCGGGAGGGTCACTCCCTCCCGTCTCCAAAAACTTCAGAACTGTTCCCGGTTTCCCATCCTTGGGGATTGTGTTGAGAGGGGGTGGCGGGTATCTCAGCCATATGGCAAGGGGCGACCAATCGGTCCCCCCGAACGTATGGCAGAGTACCACGATCCCCCCGGGAAGCCATCTTGGGCGGGAGGCGAGTCTCGGCTGGTATGCCCGAAGCGGCGTAGCTGGGGCGCGCCTTTTCCCGCCCTAGAGTGGGTTGGCCTAGACACTGACGCGGCTGGCCACGCCCTTGGGGCAGGCAGGGGCGGGTTTCCGCCCGCCCTGAAGACGGATAAAAGGAGGAACAAGACCAGAAAGCATCCTCTTGTTCCTGTGCTCTGAAGCTGCACCTCCTCGCTGCACGTGAGCTCGAGACGGAACGAAGAGCCATTTTTGACCCACCCACCAGCCCCTGAAGACAGCGAGTGGTTTTAAATAAAGTTTGATTGATAATTCTGATTTTCGTTTACAGGTTGCGGTATTATCGTGAAGATTTTGAGTATGCAATAAAGAATGATCGTTTTGTGTTATGTTTTGCAAATAAAGTAATTCTGCTTTAGTGTTCATCAGTAGGCATGCTTTGAATAAAATTGTTGTTGCTACTGTCTGTTATATTTAGTCCTTAGTTATTTAGTTATCATTGTCGTATTTATTTTGGTCGGGCGGTAAGGTCATGATCGGTGAGCACTAATTGGAAGATCCCTAGGAGTGGGCGTCACCCATTACGGATGGGGGCGCTCGGGGGAGGTGGCCATTGGCCCCTCAACGGGGAGGCGGTCCCTTCTAAGGATGGGTCGCTGAAAGGAAAGGGAAGGCGGTCAAGGCCCCTTCATGGGTAGGAGGGGTTACAGCCCCCTCCTGGGGAATTTCCCGGGGCCAGTACGTCTGCGACGGCAGATGTGGTAAGTTGTGTGGGGTTTGGGGGGGGTCTACGCTACCTTCTAGATACCTCACACGAGTCCTCGTACGACCTTTAAGTGGCGTCGAGTTTTATTGGGGCCCCCGTCAAGTCAAGGGAAATTGGTAGTTGCACTTGAGGTAAGCCTCCGTGCCGCCCCTCTCAAGTGAGGGGGATATGTCTGGGTTAGGGATCTTGACACCGGTTACGACCTTGCCGTTGGCCCTTAAACGTTAGGATGTACAATTTCAAAAGTTAAGTAAATGTTTGGTAGGATGTTAGTTCGGCTAGGAGAACCTTTGTACTAGAGGATATGTTAAGGTTAGCCAAACATCGCAATGTGGTAATGAAATTGTACATAATATGAAACTGTTTATTTTAATGTTTTAATTTTGTTTCATATTTTAATAAATACGGCCCGGGAGGGTCACTCCCTCCCGTCTCCAAAAACTTCAGAACTGTTCCCGGTTTCCCATCCTTGGGGATTGTGTTGAGAGGGGGTGGCGGGTATCTCAGCCATATCGGCTTTGCTGCCTTTTTCCAGCTTGTAAATCCTGACCAGTTCACATTGAGGGCGCTTTTCAATCACTGGATGGAATTCCATTGGACGCACGCAGCACTGAGACAGGATTGGGTAAGTTCATGTTGGATCCCATTACTGGTTGTGCTTACTCATGGGTGAAAAAACTCCTGTTCACTGCTCCTGTTTCGTGCAATGTTTTCCCTCTGTGTCACTGGTAAACCTCCCTCGTCCTGCCAGAGGGCTTCGCTTATTCACGGGCCAGGGGGTGGTAACATCCAAATCCCTGACTCCAATGACCACAATGCCTCTCTGGTGTTGCCATGCGTTAGTAGTCAAGGTACATCGCTCCGTTTTCCACCAGGACGCGGCACTCTTCTGGACGGGTGCTGTTTTCATGGAGGTGGGTCCATGTATAACATTAACAGCTCGCGTGCTTAAAGAAACACACAGCACTCGCGGGATAAGTAAAAAAGGGGATTTATTTTTCGAGGACGCATTTCGGCTTTGCTGCCTTCTTCCAGCTCGTAAATCCTGACCAGTTCACATTGAGGGCGCTTTTCAATCACTGGATGGAATTCCATTGGACGCACGCAGCACTGAGACAGGATTGGGTAAGTTCATGTTGGATCCCATTACTGGTTGTGCTTACTCATGGGTGAAAAAACTCCTGTTCACTGAACCCGTTTCGTGCAAGGTTTTCCCTCGGTGTCACTGGTGAACCTCCCTCGTCCTGCCAGAGGGCTTCGCATATTCACGGCCCAGGGAATGGTAACATCCAAATCCCTGACTCCAATGACCACAATTCCTCTCTGGTGTTGCCATGCGTTAGTAGTCAAGGTACTTTGCTCCGTTTTCCACCAGGACGCGGAACTCTTCTGGACGGGTGCTGTTTTCATGGAGGTGGGTCCATGTATAACATTGACAGCTCGCGTGCTTAAAGAAACACACAGCACTCGCGGGATAAGTTCAAAGGGGATTTATTTTTCGAGGACGCGTTTCGGCTTTGCTGCCTTCTTCCAGCTCGTAAATCCTGACCAGTTCACATTGAGGGCGCTTTTCAATCACTGGATGGAATTCCATTGGACGCACGCAGCACTGAGTCAGGATTGGGTAAGTTCATGTTGGATCCCATTACTGGTTGTGCTTACTCATGGGTGAAAAAACTCCTGTTCACTGCTCCCGTTTCGTGCAAGGTTTTCCCTCGGTGTCACTGGTGAACCTCCCTCGTCCTCCCAGAGGGCTTCGCGTATTCACGGGCCAGGGGGCGGTAACATCCAAATCCCTGACTCCAATGACCACAATGCCTCTCTGGTGTTGCCATGCGTTAGTAGTCAAGGTACTTCGCTCCGTTTTCCACCAGGACGCGGCACTCTTCTGGACGGGAGCTGTTTTCATGGAGGTGGGTCCATGTATAACATTGACAGCTCGCGTGCTTAAAGAAACACACAGCACTTGCGGGATAAGTTCAAAGGGGATTTATTTTTCGAGGACGCGTTTCGGCTTTGCTGCCTTCTTCCAGCTCGTAAATCCTGACCAGTTCACATTGAGGGCGCTTTTGAATCACTGGATGGAATTCCATTGGACGCACGCAGCACTGAGACAGGATTGGGTAAGTTCATGTTGGATCCCATTACTGGTTGTGCTTACTCATGGGTGAAAAAACTCCTGTTCACTGCTCCCGTTTCGTGCAAGGTTTTCCCTCGGTGTCACTGTTGAACCTCCCTCGTCCTGCCAGAGGGCTTCTCGTATTCACGGGCCAGGGGGCAGTAACATCCAAATCCCTGACTCCAATGACCACAATGCCTCTCTGGTGTTGCCATGCGTTAGTAGTCAAGGTACTTCGCTCCGTTTTCCCCCAGGACGCGGCACTCTTCTGGACGGGTGCTGTTTTCATGGAGGTGGGTCCATGTATAACATTGACAGCTCGCGTGCTTAAAGAAACACACAGCACTCGCGGGATAAGTTCAAAGGGGATTTATATTTCGAGGACGCGTTTCGGCTTTGCTGCCTTCTTCCACCTCGTAAATCCTGACCAGTTCACATTGAGGGTGCTTTTGAATCACTGAATGGAATTCCATTGGACGCACGCAGCACTGAGACAGGATTGGGTAAGTTCATGTTGGATCCCATTACTGGTTGTGCTTACTCATGGGTGAAAAAACTCCTGTTCACTGCTCCCGTTTCGTGCAAGGTTTTCCCTCGGTGTCACTGTTGAACCTCCCTCGTCCTGCCAGAGGGCTTCGCGTATTCATGGGCCAGGGGGCGGTAACATCCAAATCCCCGACTCCAATGACCACAATGCCTCTCTGGTGTTGCCATGCGTTAGTAGTCAAGGTACTTCGCTCCGTTTTCCACCAGGACGCGGCACTCTTCTGGACGGGAGCTGTTTTCATGGAGGTGGGTCCATGTATAACATTGACAGCTCGCGTGCTTAAAGGAACACACAGCACTCGCGGGATATGTTCAAAGGGGATTTATTTTTCGAGGACGCGTTTCGGCTTTGCTGCCTTCTTCCAGCTCGTAAATCCTGACCAGTTCACATTGAGGGCGCTTTTGAATCACTGGATAGAATTCCATTGGACGCACGCAGCACTGAGACAGGATTGGGTAAGTTCATGTTGGATCCCATTACTGGTTGTGCTTACAAATGGGTGGAAAAACTCCTGTTCACTGCTCCCGTTTCGTGCAAGGTTTTCCCTCGGTGTCACTGTTGAACCTCCCTCGTCCTGCCAGAGGGCTTCGCGTATTCACGGGCCAGGGGGCGGTAACATCCAAATCCCTGACTCCAATGACCACAATGCCTCTCTGGTGTTGCCATACGTTAGTAGTCAAGGTACTTCGCTCCGTTTTCCACCAGGACGCGGCACTCTTCTGGACGGGTGCTGTTTTCATGGAGGTGGGTCCATGTATAACATTGAGAGCTCGCATGCTTTAAGAAACACACAGCACTCGCGGGATAAGTTCAAAGGGGATTTATTTTTCGAGGACGCGTTTCGGCTTTGCTGCCTTCTTCCAGCTCGTAAATCCTGACCAGTTCACATTGAGGGTGCTTTTGAATCACTGGATGGAATTCCATTGGACGCACGCAGCACTGAGACAGGATTCGGTAAGTTCATGTTGGATCCCATTACTGGTTGTGCTTACTCATGGGTGAAAAAACTCCTGTTCACTGCTCCCGTTTCGTGTAAGGTTTTCCCTCGGTGTCACTGGTGAACCTCCCTCGTCCTGCCAGAGGGCTTCACGTATTCACGGGCCATGGGGCGGTAACATCCAAATCCCTGACTCCAATGACCACAATGCCTCTCTGGTGTTGCCATGTGTTAGTAGTCAAGGTACTTCGCTCCGTTTTCCACCAGGACGCAGCACTCTTCTGGACGGGTGCTGTTTTCATGGAGGTGGGTCCATGTATAACATTGACAGCTCGCATGCTTAAAGAAACACACAGCACTTGCGGGATAAGTTCAAAGGGGATTTATTTTTCGAGGACGCGTTTCGGCTTTGCTGCCTTCTTCCAGCTCGTAAATCCTGACCAGTTCACATTGAGGGCGCGTTTCAATCACTGGATGGAATTCAATTGGACGCACGCAGCACTGAGACTGGATTGGGTAAGTTCATGTTGGATCCCATTACTGGTTGTGCTTACTCATGGGTGAAAAAACTCCTGTTTACTGCTCCCGTTTCGTGCAAGGTTTTCCCTTGGTGTCACTGGTGAACCTCCCTCGTCCTGCCAGTGGGCTTCGCGTATTCACGGGCCAGGGGGCAGTAACATCCAAATCCCTGACTCCAATGACCACAATGCCTCTCTGGTGTTGCCATGCGTTAGTAGTCAAGGTACTTCGCTCCTTTTTCCACCAGGACGCGGCACTCTTCTGGACGGGTGCTGTTTTCATGGAGGTGGGTCCATGTATAACATTGACAGCTCGCGTGCTTAAAGAAACACACAGCACTCGCGGGATAAGTTCAAAGGGGATTTATATTTCGAGGACGCGTTTCGGCTTTGCTGCCTTCTTCCACCTCGTAAATCCTGACCAGTTCACATTGAGGGTGCTTTTGAATCACTGAATGGAATTCCATTGGACGCACGCAGCACTGAGACAGGATTGGGTAAGTTCATGTTGGATCCCATTACTGGTTGTGCTTACTCATGGGTGAAAAAACTCCTGTTCACTGCTCCCGTTTCGTGCAAGGTTTTCCCTCTGTGTCACTGTTGAACCTCCCTCGTCCTGCCAGAGGGCTTCGCGTATTCACGGGCCAGGGGGCGGTAACATCCAAATCCCTGACTCCAATGACCACAATGCCTTTTTGGTGTTGCCATGCATTAGTAGTCAAGGTACTTCGCTCCGTTTTCCACCAGGACGAGGCACTCTTCTGGACGGGTGCTGTTTTCATGGAGGTGGGTCCATGTATAACATAGACAGCTCGCGTGCTTGAAGAAACCCACAGCACTCGCGGGATAAGTTCAAAGGGGATTTATTTTTCGAGGACGCGTTTCGGCTTTGCTGCCTTCTTCCAGCTCGTAAATCCTGACCAGTTCACATTGAGGGCGCTTTTGAATCACTGGATGGAATTCCATTGGACGCACGCAGCACTGAGACAGGATTGGGTAAGTTCATGTTGGATCCCATTACTGGTTGTGCTTACTCATGGGTGAAAAAACTCCTGTTCACTGCTCCCGTTTCGTGCAAGGTTTTCCCTCGGTGTCACTGTTGAACCTCCCTCGTCCTGCCAGAGGGCTTCGCGTATTCACGGGCCAGGGGGCGGTAACATCCAAATCCCTGACTCCAATGACCACAATGCCTCTCTGGTGTTGCCATGCGTTAGTAGTCAAGGTACTTCGCTCCGTTTTCCACCAGGACGCGGCACTCTTCTGGACGGGTGCTGTTTTCATGGAGGTGGGTCCATGTATAACATTGAGAGCTCGCATGCTTAAAGAAACACACAGCAGTCGCGGGATAAGTTCAAAGGGGATTTATTTTTCGAGGACGCGTTTCGGCTTTGCTGCCTTCTTCCAGCTCGTAAATCCTGACCAGTTCACATTGAGGGCGCTTTTGAATCACTGGATGGAATTCCATTGGACGCACTCAGCACTGAGACAGGATTCGGTAAGTTCATGTTGGATCCCATTACTGGTTGTGCTTACTCATGGGTGAAAAAACTCCTATTCACTGCTCCCGTTTCGTGCAAGGTTTTCCCTCGGTGTCACTGGTGAACCTCCCTCGTCCTGCCAGAGGGCTTCGCGTATTTACGGGCCAGGGGGCGGTAACATCCAAATCCCTGACTCCAATGACCACAATGCCTCTCTGGTGTTCGCATGCGTTAGTAGTCAAGGTACTTCGCTCCTTTTTCCACCAGGACGCGGCACTCTTCTGGACAGGTGCTGTTTTCATGGAGGTGGGTCCATGTGTAACATTGACAGCTCGCGTGCTTAACACCTTGGCTGCTAAGGGTTTTCCCGCTGGGCGCTGGCACTCATTTTTTTCCATTGTTCATGACAAGGTCAGCTCGTCATGAGCGCAGCGCAGGTAACACCCATGACGAGCTGACCTTGTCATTAGCATGGAAGGGGTTAAAGAAACACACAGCACTCGCGGGATAAGTTCAAAGGGGATTTATTTTTCGAGGACGCGTTTCGGCTTTGCTGCCTTTTTCCAACTCGTTAATCCTGACCAGTTCACATTGAGGGCGCTTTTGAATCACTGGATGGAATTCCATTGGACGCACGCAGCACTGAGACAGGATTGGGTAAGTTCATGTTGGATCCCATTACTGGTTGTGCTTACTCATGGGTGAAAAAACTCCTGTTCACTGCTCCTGTTTCGTGCAAGGTTTTCCCTCGGTGTCACTGTTGAACATCCCTCGTCCTGCCAGAGGGCTTCGCGTATTCACGGGCCTGGGGGCGGTAACATCCAAATCCCTGACTCCAATGACCACAATGCCTCTCTGGTGTTGCCATGCGTTAGTAGTCAAGGTACTTCGCTCCGTTTTCCACCAGGACGCGGCACTCTTCTGGACGGGTGCTGTTTTCATGGAGGTGGGTCCATGTATAACATTGAGAGCTCGCATGCTTAAAGAAACACACAGCACTCGCGGGATAAGTTCAAAGGGGATTTATTTTTCGAGGACGCGTTTCGGCTTTTCTGCCTTCTTCCAGCTCATAAATCCTGACCAGTTCACATTGAGGGCGCTTTTGAATCACTGGATGGAATTCCATTGGACGCACGCAGCACTGAGACAGGATTCGGTAAGTTCATGTTGGATCCCATTACTGGTTGCGCTTACTCATGGGTGAAAAAACTCCTGTTCACTGCTCCCGTTTCGTGCAAGGTTTTCCCTCGGTGTCACTGGTGAACCTCCCTCGTCCTGCCAGAGGGCTTCACGTATTCACGGGCCATGGGGCGGTAACATCCAAATCCCTGACTCCAATGACCACAATGCCTCTCTGGTGTTGCCATGTGTTAGTAGTCAAGGTACTTCGATCCGTTTTCCACCAGGACGCAGCACTCTTCTGGACGGGTGCTGTTTTCATGGAGGTGGGTCCATGTATAACATTGACAGCTCGCGTGCTTAAAGAAACACACAGCACTTGCGGGATAAGTTCAAAGGGGATTTATTTTTCGAGGACGCGTTTCGGCTTTGCTGCCTTCTTCCAGCTCGTAAATCCTGACCAGTTCACATTGAGGGCGCGTTTCAATCACTGGATGGAATTCAATTGGACGCACGCAGCACTGACACAGGATTGGGTAAGTTCATGTTGGATCCCATTACTGGTTGTGCTTACTCATGGGTGAAAAAACTCCTGTTTACTGCTCCCGTTTCGTGCAAGGTTTTCCCTTGGTTTCACTGGTGAACCTCCCTCGTCCTGCCAGAGGGCTTCGCGTATTCACGGGCCAGGGGGCAGTAACATCCAAATCCCTGACTCCAATGACCACAATGCCTCTCTGGTGTTGCCATGCGTTAGTAGTCAAGGTACTTCGCTCCGTTTTCCACCAGGACGCGGCACTCTTCTAGACGGGTGCTGTTTTCATGGAGGTGGGTCCATGTATAACATTGACAGCTCGCGTGCTTAAAGAAACACACAGCACTCGCAGGATAAGTTCAAAGGGGATTTATATTTCGAGGACGCGTTTCGGCTTTGCTGCCTTCTTCCACCTCGTAAATCCTGACCAGTTCACATTGAGGGTGCTTTTGAATCACTGAATGGAATTCCATTGGACGCACGCAGCACTGAGACAGGATTGGGTAAGTTCATGTTGGATCCCATTACTGGTTGTGCTTACTCATGGGTGAAAAAACTCCTGTTCACTGCTCCCGTTTCGTGCAAGGTTTTCCCTCGGTGTCACTGTTGAACCTCCCTCGTCCTGCCAGAGGGCTTCGCGTATTCACGGGCCAGGGGGCGGTAACATCCAAATCCCTGACTCCAATGACCACAATGCCTTTTTGGTGTTGCCATGCATTAGTAGTCAAGGTACATCGCTCCGTTTTCCACCAGGACGAGGCACTCTTCTGGACGGGTGCTGTTTTCATGGAGGTGGGTCCATGTATAACATTGACAGCTCGCGTGCCTAAAGAAACACACAGCACTCGCGGGATAAGTTCAAAGGGGATTTATTTTTCGAGGACGCGTTTCGGCTTTGCTGCCTTCTTCCAGCTCGTAAATCCTGACCAGTTCACATTGAGGGCGCTTTTCAATCACTGGATTGAATTCCATTGGATGCACGCAGCACTGAGACAGGATTGGGTAAGTTCATGTTGGATCCAAATACTGGTTGTGCTTACTCATGGGTGAAAAAACTCCTGTTCACTGCTCCCGTTTCGTGCAAGGTTTTCCATCGGTGTCACTGGTGAACCTCCCTCGTCCTGCCAGAGGGCTTCGCGTATTTACAGGCCAGGGGGTGGTAACATCCAAATCCCTGACTCCAATGACCACAATGCCTCTCTGGTGTTCGCATGCGTTAGTAGTCAAGGTACTTCGCTCCTTTTTCCACCAGGACGCGGCACTCTTCTGGACGGGTGCTGTTTTCATGGAGGTGGGTCCATGTGTAACATTGACAGCTCGCGTGCTTAAAGAAACACACAGCACTCGCGGGATAAGTTCAAAGGGGATTTATTTTTCGAGGACGCGTTTCGGCTTTGCTGCCTTTTTCCAACTCGTAAATCCTGACCAGTTCACATTGAGGGCGCTTTTCAATCACTGGATGGAATTCCATTGGACGCACGCAGCACTGAGACAGGATTGGGTAAGTTCATGTTGGATCCCATTACTGGTTGTGCTTACTCATGGGTGAAAAAACTCCGGTTCACTGCTCCCGTTTCGTGCAAGGTTTTCCCTCGGTGTCACTGGTGAACCTCCCTCGTCCTGCAAGAGGGCTTCGCGTATTCACGGGCCAGGGGGCAGTAACATCCAAATTCCTGACTCCAATGACCACAATGCCTCTCTGGTGCGCCATGCGTTAGTAGTCAAGGTACTTCGCTCCGTTTTCCACCAGGACGCGGCACTCTTCTGGACGGGTGCTGTTTTCATGGAGGTGGTTCCATGTATAACATTGACAGCTCGCGTGATTAAAGAAACACACAGCACTTGCGGGATAAGTTCAAAGGGGATTTATATTTCGAGGACGCGTTTCGGCTTTGCTGCCTTCTTCCAGCTCGTAAATCCTGACCAGTTCACATTGAGGGTGCTTTTGAATCACTGAATGGAATTCCATTGGACGCACGCAGCACTGAGACAGAATTGGGTAAGTTCATGTTGGATCCCATTACTGGTTGTGCTTACTCATGGGTGAAAAAACTCCTGTTCACTGCTCCCGTTTCGTGCAAGGTTTTCCCTCGGTGTCACTGTTGAACCTCCCTCGTCCTGCCAGAGGGCTTCGCGTATTCACGGACCAGGGGGCGGTAACATCCAAATCCCTGACTCCAATGACCACAATGCCTCTCTGGTGTTGCCATGCATAAGTAGTCAAGGTACTTCGCTCCGTTTTCCACCAGGACGAGGCACTCTTCTGGACGGGTGCTGTTTTCATGGAGGTGGGTCCATGTGTAACATTGACAGCTTGCGTGCTTAAAGAAACACACAGCACTCGCGGGATAAGTTCAAAGGGGATTTATTTTTCGAGGACGCGTTTCGGCTTTGCTGCCTTTTTCCAACTCGTAAATCCTGACCAGTTCACATTGAGGGCGCTTTTCAATCACTGGATGGAATTCCATTTGACGCACGCAGCACTGAGACAAGATTGGGTAAGTTCATGTTGGATCCCATTACTGGTTGTGCTTACTCATGGGTGAAAAAACTCCTGTTCACTGCCCCCGTTTCGTGCAAGGTTTTCCCTCGGTGTCACTGGTGAACCTCCCTCGTCCTGCCAGAGGGCTTCGCATATTCACGGGCCAGGGGCGGTAACATCCAAATCTCTGACTCCAATGACCACAATGCCTCTCTGGTGTTGCCATGAGTTAGTAGTCAAGGTACTACGCTCCGTTTTCCACCAGGACGCGGCACTCTTCTGGACGGGTGCTGTTTTCATGGAGGTGGGTCCATGTATAACATTGACAGCTCGCGTGCTTAAAGAAACACACAGCACTCGCGGGATAAGTTCAAAGGGGATTTATTTTTCGAGGACGCGTTTCGGCTTTGCTGCCTTCTTCCAGCTCGTAAATCCTGACCAGTTCACATTGAGGGCGCTTTTCAATCACTGGATGGAATTCCATTGGACGCACGTAGCACTCAGACAGGATTGGGTAAGTTTATGTTGGATCCCATTACTGGTTGTGCTTACTCATGGGTGAAAAAACTCCTGTTCACTGCTCCCGTTTCGTGCAAGTTTTCCCTCGGTGTCACTGGTGAACCTCCCTTGTCCTGCCAGAGGGATTCGCGTATTCAGGGGCCATGGGGCGGTAACATCCAAATCCCTGACTCCAATGACCACAATGCCTCTCTGGTGTTGCCATGCGTTAGTAGTCAAGGTACTTCGCTCCGTTTTCCACCAGGGCGCGGCACTCTTCTGGACGGGTGCTGTTTTCATGGAGGTGGGTCCATGTATAACATTGACAGCTCGCGTGCTTAAAGAAACACACAGCACTCGCGGGATAAGTTCAATTGGGATTTATTTTTTGAGGACGCGTTTAGGCTTTGCTGCCTTCTTCCAGCTTGTCAATCCTGACCAGTTCACATTGAGGGCGCTTTTGAATCACTGGATGGAATTCCATTGGACTCACGCAGCACTGAGACAGGATTGGGTAAGTTCATGTTGGATCCAATTTCTGGTTGTGCTTACTCATGGGTGAAAAAACTCCTGTTCACTGCTCCCATTACGTGCAAGGTTTTCCCTCGGTGTCACTGGTGAACCTCCCTCGTCCTGCCAGAGGGCTTCGCGTATTCACGGGCCTGTGGGCGGTAACATACAAATCCCTGACTCCAATGACCACAATGCCTCTCTGGTGTTGCCATGCGTTAGTAGTCAAGGTATTTCGCTCCGTTTTCCACCAGGACGTGGCACTCTTCTGGACGGGTGCTGTTTTCATGGAGGTGGGTCCATGTATAACATTGACAGCTCGCGTGCTTAAAGAAACACACAGCACTCGCGGGATAAGTTCAAAGGGGATTTATTTTTCGAGGACGCGTTTCGGCTTTGCTGCCTTCTTCCAGCTCGTAAATCCTGACCAGTTCACATTGAGGGCGCTTTTGAATCACTGGATGGAATTCCATTGGACTCACGCAGCACTGAGACAGGATTGGGTAAGTTCATGTTAGATCCAATTTCTGGTTGTGCTTACTCATGGGTGAAAAAACTCCTGTTCACTGCTCCCGTTTCGTGCAAGGTTTTCCCTCGGTGTCACTGGTGAACCTCCCTCGTCCCTCCAGAGGGCTTCGCGTATTCACGGGCCAGGGGGCGGTAACATCCAAATCCCTGACTCCAATGACCACAATGCCTCTCTGGTGTTGCCATGCGTTAGTATTCAAGGTACTTCGCTCCGTTTTCCACCAGGACGCGGCACTCTTCTGGACGGGTGCTGTTTTCATGGAGGTGGGTCCATGTATAACATTGACAGCTCGCATGCTTAAAGAAACACACAGCACTCGCGGGATAAGTTCAAAGGGGATTTATTTTTTGAGGACGCGTTTCGGCTTTGCTGCCTTCTTCCAGCTCGTAAATCCTGACCAGTTCACATTGAGGGCGCTTTTCAATCACTGGATGGAATTCCATTGGACGCACGCAGCACTGAGACAGGATTGGGTAAGTTCATGTTGGATCCCATTACTGGTTGTGCTTACTCATGGGTGAAAAAACTCCTGTTCACTGCTCCCGTTTCGTGCAAGGTTTTCCCTCGCTGTCACTGGTAAACCTCCCTCGTCCTGCCAGAGGGCTTCGCGTATTCACGGGCCAGGGGGCGGTAACATCCAAATCCCTGACTCCAATGACCACAATGCCTCTCTGGTGTTGCCATGCGTTAGTAGTCAAGGTACTTTGCTCCGTTTTCCACCAGGACGCGGCACTCTTCTGGACGGGTGCTGTTTTCATGGAGATGGGTCCATGTATAACATTGACAGCTCGCGTGCTTAAAGAAACACACAGCACTTGCGGGATAAGTTCAAGTCACACACATATTACCTACTGGCAGTCGCCAGTAGGTAGTTATAGTTAAAACCTAGTTTCCATAGGAAATCTGCAACATTCTATTGGAATAACTTTGGCACTGGTGGACAATTCTTCATGATTTTTTCCAAGAAAATGGCCTGCTCTGCTCCGCTCCTTCCCTGAAAGTTTGGGGGTGATTCGTGAAGCGGGGGCTGAGAAAATAGGGGGTCCCAAAACATGTTTTCCCCATGCAATTTTCGATAGGACATTTAGCCAGGGCTACAGCCCGAACGGCTGAACGGAATCACACCAAACTTGGCAAAAAGGTAGAGTTCTGTTCGCAGATCACGCTTTTTGTTGAAATGTGTAAATCCGTTCAGTAGTTCCTGAGAAAAACATAAGTAAAATCATAAGTATATATTGGAGGTTTTGGAATAAGCTTACTGTAAGCTTACTGTACTCTGTACCTTCCAGAGTGAGCACGAGCTGAATGCTGATTGGCTATCAACTGTCTGTCAATACTCTAAACCAGAAAGTGCTGTAGACTGAGGCACTGGAAAGCAGGGAAACAAAGGTGGAAAACATGCAAAGGGGGCAGGGTAGAAACACCTTGACCCCCTAGGCCTGCTCAGGGGGTCCCACAAGGACCCCCAGGCCCAAAACATTTTTTTTTAAATCGCGGGGTTCACGTAGGTACACACCTGCCGAAAAAAAAAATATATATATATTTCTTTTTTTACATGGGGAACCCAACTCTGCATACTTAGGCTCAATTAAAACAAAATAATAATAAATGCGCATGGGGGCCTGTAGGTCCTCGGAGTTTCCTGGCTGCGGTCAGAGTAGATCCCTGGGTAGAGAGAGCATGGAGGATCCGGAGCCGTAGCGGAGGAACGCAGTGGACATCAACTGAGCAGGCGTCAAGGAGCTGGAGGGGGCGCTGAGGGGTATCGGCAGGAGGAGAGCCTGGGGCATCGTACGGAAGAGAGAGGATCTGAAGGAGTTCAACTCCTTAGAAGATCTCCTGCATGTGAAGGGGATTACCACCATCATTCTGGAAATTACCAGAGACCGCCTGACGTGCCGGAAGAGGCAGTTCAGTGGTGATACTGGCTGCTCGCACAACAACACACAGCCAAGGCCGTCCAGTTCTACAGGAGATGCTTTGAATTGCAACGTGTCTCAGGAACATTCCAGAGGCACGGGCACAGAGGAGGAAGAATAGTCAGTGATTCAGGCCGTTTGGTGGGAGGAAGAGGAGGATTAGTCGGAAGAGTCTGACCGCTCTGGCGTGCGAGGAGAGGATGAAGGGGAGGAAGAGAGCGAAGATGAAGAGGATGCCAGTGAGGTCTACTTCTATTATATGGTGGATGAGCACTGGATTGATTATCTGGAGCGTACTGAGGAAGGAAACCTCATTCGTCATGTTCGACCCAAGATGAAACGAAAGTCTGAGAATGGTGTTGATGTGAGAGCCCTATCTCCTGGAAAGAAGGTATGCAAAGGCTCATAGTACAGCAGATTTAGGTCATTAGCACAATGCATAAACAGTGCCAACCACCATGGGCATCAGCGTCGTCGAATACCTTCCATCGCCCCTCCAGCAGAGCTGCAGGACTGGCTGCGAACCTTTCAGAAGTGGACCGGTCCCAAGAATTTGCTAGCATTGGATGAGCTCATCGATCGCTGTGAACCATCTCAAATCAAGTATATGATGCAAGTCTTCGAGCCACAGTTCCAACGTGATTTACAATGTTATGCAAATAGTGGCCCCTGAGGCCGAAATAATTTGTAATTTGTATATTGTTATTAGTTTGTATATGATCCCGCATTAGGCAATTAGTACACTGGTTATTTTTACCCACTAGGGTCAAATAAGCTGCTAGCTAGCCAAATCTCGATCAGTAGTGTATTTGATTATTCTTATATGTATAAAATTCCAGACAATGTCACATGTTAGGCTATTTTTTCTAAGTTTTTATTATGGCCCACTTGGGCATATCAATCATATGTTTACTGAGAAGTACACTGGTATGTTTAGGTATTTACTCATATCGGCTGTACCCTCTTGGGTTGCATGCTTGTAAACCGGTCTATTTTGCCTATCTGACTACTTTTCATGTGAACTGGGGCGTAGCTGAACCAGTATGTACATCTTTTGCCGTGGGCTTCAGCTACTGACAAGAGTTTGCAGCTCACCCAAGACTTTTTTGATAACATTTCACACTAATTCATTATTACTATTATTTTTGGCACAAATGAACTTATGATGCCACACAACAAGTTGATCATATACTGTACACTATTTATGTGTTTTCTTTATGTATTAGACGCCATGACAGTCAGCAAGCCGATGATTTGTAAACATTGTATTTACTTTTTGTTTGCAGCATACATGTGTTTATTATTATATTTGCACACGTTTAAAATCATGACAGGAGGCTCTCTAATGGATATGAAACTTTATTTACATCGCATAAACATTGTAATGATGTTAAATCCCAAGATTTTCTTCATGTCTATGGTCACACGACCGTTATTTGCACTTTATTATTCACTACATAACAAACAATCGAATGCCCATGATGAAGGAGTGATTGGAACTCCGAAACGTGTTGGTCGTAGTGTGGAGAAAATAAAATCGCACCATCTGATTTTAGGCCACGGCTCCATTGCCTTTTGTATCCCTGCCACCTTGAGAGACAAGCTCTGGAAGTTGCTGCATATTGTGGGGGTGGCTACCGTTGTCGTGAGCCCACTGTACAAGAGGCTCGGGTGAAAGCCATTGTTTGGTTGGAATATATATATATATATATATATATATATATATATATATATATATATATATATATTACCTACTGGCGATAGCCAGTAGGTATATATAGTTAGGATTTTTTTCCTATGGGACTTTTGAAAATTCTATGTCTAATAACTTTGGCGTTTGTGGACGGAATCGGCTGAAATTTTCAGGAAAATGGCACATTTTGTTTCTGAGCAGCTCCTGAAAATTTGGGGGGGGTTCGTCAAGGGGGGGCCGAGAAAAAAGGGGGGTCCCAAAACGCGTTTTTCCCATGTTAATTTCCATAGGGCGGTTGGACTCACTTTTAGCCCGAACGGCTGAATGGATTTCCACGAAACTTGGCAAAATTGTAGGGACTGGTACCCCGATGTGCCTTTGCTAGGTCTCAATATATGTGCTTCAGTGGATTTTGAGAAATTAACGTTTAAATCAAGATATATATCTGTAACAGCGCTCCGGGCAGCTAACCGGTTCGCGAACTTTTCGCGTATCGGAACTTTGCAAAGCGAAGCTGATTGGCTCTCCGGTGTCTGTCAACATTCTAAACAGTCCGGTGCGGCCGCCATCTTGTCTCTCGGTAGGATCGAGAGACAAGAGGAGGCCAAAACAAAGGGGGAAATGAAGGAAAGGGGGCAAGGTAGACCCCTCCTGACCCCCTAGGATTGATGAGGGGGATATTATAGAGCCACGCCGGGCCCAAAAAAAAAAAAAAAAAAATCCGATTTTTTCGCCGTAGAGACGCGTCTTGGTTCGCGAACCGGGCAGCTAACCGGGCAGCTAACCGGGAAGCTAACCGGCAGTGTAACCAAAAAAAAAAAAAAAATCAGATTTTTTCGCCGTAGAGACGCGTCTTGGTACGCGAACCGGGCAGCCAACCGGGCAGCTAACCGGGAAGCTAACCGGCAGTGTAACGGGAGTCTGAGGAGTAGCTGATTGGCTGTCAATATTGTAAACAGTCCGGAGCGGCCGCCATCTTGTCTCTCGGTAGGATCGAGAGACAAGAGGAGGCCAAAACAAAGGGGGAAATGAAGGAAACAGGGCAAGGTAGACCCCTTCTGACCCCCTAGGATTTATGAGAGGGATATTATAAAGCCACGTGGGGCCAAAAAAAAACAAACGCCGTAGAGACGCGTCTTGGTACGCAAACTGGGCAGCTAACCGGGCAGCTACCGGGAAGCTAATCGGCAGTGTAACGGGAGTCTGAGGAGAAGCTGATTGGCTGTTATCATTGTAAACAGTCTGGAGCGGCCGCCATCTTGTCTCTCTGTGGGATCGAGAGACAAGAGGTGGAAAAAAAAAAGGTGTAAATGAATGAAAGGGGTAAGGCAGACCCCTCCTGAACCCCTAGGATTGATGAGGGGGCTATTAAAGTTCCCTGGGGGGTGAAAAAAAAAATTTGCGATTTTCGCGGTAAAGGTGCTTCCTGGTACGTTAACCGGGCAGCTAACCGGCAGCGTAACGGTAGTCCGACATATTGTGTTTTTTGAACGTTTGTGATATGTGCACGTGTGGATTTTGTCTAATTAAGGTTAAAAAAATATATATATATCTTTAAGCGTGTTCTGGCGCGCTTACGTTTTGGGTTTGGTTTGCGCTGCAGAGACGATACGTCACGGTTATGCGATGCATCATGAGGCGTCTCACGGGCTACGTGATACGTCACTTAATAAAGAATATATTTTACAGCTATAGATATTAGCTTTTAAAAAACCAATGAAATTCACAGAAAAAACCATAGGTTATAGACCATATATAGTTAGGAATTTGCATTTACAAAACCTTGAAAATTCACTGAAAAAACCATAGGTTATAGACCATATATAGTTAGGGATTAGCATTTAAAAAACCTTATTTTATTTGCACAAAACCATTGAAATTCCATATATAGTTAGTTGCACTAACTATATATCGCGGACCCGCAATCCACTGCTAATGATGTCACATATTACATCATTCATGACATGGTCAGTGACATCACTGATGACATCACTGATGACATCTCAAATGACATCACTGATGACATCACTGATGACAACACCCAGTGACTGTATGTTTCTGTAAAGTTAAAATATGTCTTACATATTGATGAATGAGTGGATGTATAAGTGTCTGGATGAAGGATTTAGTAGGTGCATGACTGACTGTATGAGAGAATGATTAAATGTGTCTCACTGAGTGCATGGGTTAGTGATTAAAGTGTCTTAATTTGGCAATCAATATTTATGTTCTTCTGTAAACTGCTGCATGTTTAAATCAGTAGCTATATCAGTAACTATATGGGTTATTGAATGGTTGCCCAAGTATTTGTATGGGAGACTGAGTGTGTGTGTGGGTGGCTGGGAGGTGTATAACTCTGTGCATAGATGTGTGAGCGGTTGATTCCCTAGGTGTATGGGTTCAAAAGTGCATGTAGAAACAGCTGTATGGACAGTTGACTGTGTGCATGAGTATATTGGTGAGTGAATGGATATCTCAGTTCTACATGTCAAAGTAAGTACATATGTAAAACACACTCCATGTGAGAGTTGACATATATAAATAACTGAACATAAGAGTCAGTGAATGTGAGAGTGGCTGTATGAATCATTGTGAAGTTGTATCAAGGATTGTATAAGAGAGTAAATATGTGTTAGTATATGTTTGAATAAGTAAGGTGTGTATAACTGTATAGTTAAGGAAATGGAGATGTGATTGATTTTTGGCATAACTGACTAGGTGTGTGAGTAACTCCATGGATGTGTGACAGTCTGTGAGTGTCTGTTTACACTGATTGTATCTAAGGTTATATTAGAGCCTGAAGAGGTTCATCGTATTATCACATGAATGATATCATCAGTGATGTGATCAGTAATGTCAAATGAGATGTCATCAGTGATGTCATCAGTGATGTCATTTGAGATGTCATCAGTGATGTCATCAGTGATGTCACTGACCATGTCATGAATGATGTAATATGTGACATCATTAGCAGTGGATTGCGGGTCCGCGATATATAGTTAGTGCAACTAACTATATATGGAATTTCAATGGTTTTGTGCAAATAAAATAAGGTTTTTTAAATGCTAATCCCTAACTATATATGGTCTATAACCTATGGTTTTTTCAGTGAATATATATATATATATATATATATATATCGCTGCACGCTTTCTGTATCCGTGTGGTTTCAGAAAAAGAATGGCTGGCACGCTGGTATCCGCTTTCAAGAATTTTAATCACCAAAAACCCCCCTCACCCCTTACAGACGCGTTTCGCCTTCACAGGCTTCGTCAGTGTAACGTTAGTGTACCATTAAGATCACCATTTTAAAGCCATTGGTTAATTACACACTCCATTAACATAAAAGAGGGACATATTTACCACAACATTTTGGTGGCCATCTTGTAATGTGCAAATTCCATTAGTTCAAAGGCTGTGCAATGGTGATGACGTGAAAGTGCATTGTGCTCATTAAAAACAAATAACGTTATTAAACATTTCATATTTTTGATCAATTGCATATTCACAGTAAGAGAGAATAGGTAAACAAGTGAGATATTTACATCAACTCATTTCTTGTTTTCGGTTATTCAGCCCTGAATGGGCGATTTTTATACAGTGCAAGATAGAAAAAACATGTAAGGCATGATTGATCATTGGGAAAGTAGAGATGTTCTCCAGTTCAGTTTCATAATCTACTATAGTTCCCTGATCATTGTGACATTCTGCTAATTACAAATGAACCCAGAGTTCTTCGTTATTATTTAACCCCCACGGAGTAATGGTTTTCAGACTAATAATGTGCTTAGACTCTAAGATACCTAGAGACTTGTCCCTGTCCCCTCCTCGTTCTAGTTTGGGGGCCTGATATATGCAATAGAAACTTAGTTTCTCCCACTTGCTCTGATGTCATTGTGCAAAGTGGCGGGCTACTGGATATGATTTATCGTTGTTAGTAATAGCCCGCATGTGTTCGAGAATTCTAAGTTTCACAGGTTTAATGGTGCTGCCGATGTATCGCAGCTTGCAAGGACAGGTGAGACAATACACAGTATACTCCGAGTTGCAATTAAGCAACTGTTTTATTTTTACATTGGGTTTTTCATCGCATGTGCGATTTGGGTATTCAGATATTTTGTGACTGAATCTGCATGCCTTACACTTAAGACAAGGAAAGAAACCAACCGATTGCGATATTTTGATGGGTTTGGCCAAAGATTAAAAAAATATATATATATATCGCCAGTAGGTATATATAGTTAGGATTAATTCCCTATGGCATTTCTGAAAATTCTATGTCTAATAACTTTGGCGTTTGTGGACGGAATCGGCTGAAATTTTCAGGAAAATGGCACATTTTGTTTCTGAGCAGCCCCTGAAAATTTGGTGGGGTTTCGTCAAGGGGGGGCCGAGAAAAAAGGGGGGTCCCAAAACGCGTTTTTTCCATTCATTTTTCCATAGGGCGGTTGGACTCACTTTTAGCTCGAACGGCTGAATGGATTTGCACGAAACTTGGCAAAATTGTAGGGACTGTTAGCCCGATGTGCCTTTGCTAGGTCTCAATATATGTGCTTCAGTGGATTTTGAGAAATTAACGTTTAAATCAAGATATATATCTGTAACAGCGCTCCGGGCAGCGATCCGGTCCGCTTACTTTTCGCGTTTCGGAACTTTGCGCGCAGAAAGCTGATTGGCTCTCCGGTGTCTGTCAACATTCTAAACAGTCCGGAGCGGCCGCCATCTTGTCTCTCGGTAGGATCGAGAGAGAAGAAGAGGTGAAAAACGAAGGGGGAATTTAATGAAAGGGGGCAAGGTATCACCCTCTTGACCCCCTAGGAATGTTGTTGGGGTTATTAAAGGGTCCCGTGGGGAAAATAAAAAAAAAAATGATTTTTCACGGTAGAAGGGCTTCACGGGCCGCAAACTGGTAGCGAAACGGGAATTCGCCATTTTGTGCTTCGTTAATTAAATTACTAGGTATAAGGGGGTGCGGGAGACGTATCCTAATCCCCTATGTTTCCTGAGGGTGGCTGAGGAGGCTGATATATGTTGATACATCTCTTCCAGCGGCTGCGCCATCTTGCCTTTTTTCCAATGCCACAATTTTGTCGTGCACGGCAGCCATTTTAGATGCCAGGCTGGTCCCAGGCTATCACCTACCCCTGCGGATGTAGTTTATGGCCCCAGCTGTAGAGAATTCAGACATGCCAACCCTCCCGATTCAGGCGTGTGACTACTGATTTCAGTGCTAGTCTCCCGCCTCCCGATTTCTGCAAGCAAAAACCCGGGGGCATATTACGAACAACTAGCGATAATTTTTGTCTCTAACTTGTTTAGAGACAAAAATTATCGCCGGACATCGGCGATTTTTATCGCAGATAAACCTTGCTATTATCGCAGAAAAGTCAGCGATATTCATGTATTATCGAGCAAATGCTCTTAGCCATGTTATCCACCTCCCATTGGATAACATGGCTAAGAACTGCTCAGGGCAGGTGTTAGATTTTGGAGATATTCGCGCTTAGCCCCACGATTCCTTGGGGGTTTCAGCTGACAGGGCTTAGTATTGTGTTACATGGTAATTTTTCCAGGAAACGTCAGAGGGTCGATGCAGGGGTTCTAGAAGAGGTGATAAACCATTTAAGCCTCATGAACAAGCGCATGGTCTTTTAAAGATTTGTGAAGTACTCGTGGCGGCGGTGTGTGTGTGCCCTCTTTCAGGAGCGGGCGGGGGGGCACTGCCAGCAACTTGCCAGGTCAGGTAGTGTTCAACACGTGCATCACCCTTTCTCTGCCTGCTATTGCGCTCCATGCTTCGGAAAGGTAAGAAAAAGAACGTGCATTTGAGTTTGAAATGTCCGATCCTGCAGCAGCACACTTCCAAAATCCCACACATGACAATAACCCGATTCAAGGCCCTATTCACCCGTTTAAAAAAAAATAGATAACACTCCAACAAAGTAAGATTATAAAACTTTATTAACTTTTAACTATAATGAACAGAACAAAAACTAAAAACATTTAAACATTTTTCAACTCAAAAAGCAACAATGGTTAGAAGCTGTCTTTTGTGCGAATAGTCCCAAGGCAGCACAACGTGCAGAGTTCTGGACGGCACCCAGGTGATGTCGCCTGGGTGCCGCACTGGTTTTGGGATCCTACAATGCAGCACAGAAAAACAGCGTGGGGCGTCCCGGGTGGTGCGGGGGGAGGCCTCGTCAGTAGCGGTCTGTTGTGCGAATAGTCCCAAGGCAGCAGAACGCGTTGAGATGTTGATGGGACTGTGTCCAGTGTCCCATGGCTGACACAACATGTACGACAGGCACCCAGGTGATGTCCAGTAAACTGCCGCACTGGTTTTGGTATCCTACAATGCTGCTCCGAAAATTGGCGTGCGGCGGCCCGGGGGGGGGGGGGGGGGGGGGGCGTGGGGGAGGCGACGTGAACGGGCCTCCCCAGGTGGCGGCCATCTAGCTGAGTTGCGCCCGCTCTAGCTGCTACAGCGTCTCGCTCATCATGTTGTTGAGTTGCTCCCACTCTTGCAGTGCAGCGATAGGCGGCTGCCACATGGCTCTTAAAATGGCGGACGGCTCCTCGGTTTTGGGCCTGGTCCACTGAAATGGCCCTGGGACACCTTGGAACTCGGACGCTTGCCTGTTAGGGCTTGGGCTCCATTCTCGAAAAGCGTCCCCTCAGCCGTGAAGATTCTACAACAGTCTTGGGGGCCCCCGACTCCCGCAGGCTTCCGGTGGGGAGCGGCTGCCATGATTGCTCGCGGAATGACCACGACGGAGCCACGAGATGGTGGTGCTCTCATGCTGACGCCAGCTTCAGTCTGAATGATCCAGAAACAAGGTGGGGCTTTCATCGTTTGGGAAAAAAAAATGTTCTAAACCAATGAAAAGTGTTATTATTAGGTCATATGACCAAGACTTCCATATTTAGGAAACCAAAAGTAAAATGAACCAATGAAAAGTTTTATAAACAAGTCACATGACCTGTTATGCGGCATAGGGCTACAAAAAGCGTAGAAAATCCGTTGGCACGTGAGGCGGCGTCAGTAGCGGACCGATGTGCGAATAGGCCGAAGGCAGCACAACGCGCCGAGATCCGGATGGCACCGAGGTGGTGTCCAGCAAATTGCCGCACTGGTGTGGCCATCCTACAATGCTGCGCCGAAAGACGGCGTGTCCAGCTGAGTTGCGGTCACTGTTGCGGTACAGTGACTCGAACGCGCCGAGATCCGGATGGCACCGAGGTGGTGTCCAGCAAATTGCCGCACTGGTGTGGCCATCCTACAATGCTGCGCCGAAAGACGGCGTGTCCAGCTGAGTTGCGGTCACTGTTGCGGTACAGTGACTCGAACGCGCCGAGATCCGGATGGCACTGAGGTGGTGTCCAGCAAATTGCCGCACTGGTGTGGCCATCCTACAATGCTGCGCCGAAAGATGGCGTGTCCAGCTGAGTTGCGGTCACTCTTGCGGTACAGTGAGTCGAACGCGCCGAGATCTGGATGGCCCCGATGTTGTGTCCAGCAAGTTGCCGCACTGGTGTGGCCATCCTACAATGCTGCGCCGAAAGTCGGCGTGGGGTGCCCCGTTGGCTTATGAGGTGATGTCAGTAGTGGACCGATGTGTGAATAGGTTGGAACCAGCACAAGGCGCCAAGATCCGAATGGCAAGTTCTGGATGTTGAGTGCCATAGTTGAGAGTTCTGAGCAGTGCTTGTAAGACTATCTGAAGTTTATTATAAGAATCAGAGTAAGTTGAAGACTGTCTGAAGCTTATTTGCACCTTTTGCAGCTTCACTATTGCCCAAGGTGGTGTCCAGCAAATTGCTGCACTGGTGTGGCCATCCTACAATGCTGCGCCGAAAGACGGCGTGTTCAGCTGAGTTCCGGTCACTCTTGCGGTACAGTGACTCGAACGCGCCGAGATCCGGATGGCACCGAGGTCGTGTCCAGCAAGTTGCCGCACTGGTGTGGCCATCCTACAATGCTGCGCCGAAAGTCAGTGTAGGGTGCCCCGTTGGCTTATGAGGTGATGTCAGTAGTGGACCGATGTGTGAATAGGTCGGAACCAGCACAAGGCGCCAAGATCCGAATGGCAAGTCCTGGATGTTGAGTGCCTCAGTTGAGAGTTCTGAGCAGTGCTTGTAAGACTGTCTGAAGCTTATTTGCACCTGCTGCAGCTTCACTATTGCCCTGGTGTGGCCAAAGGTCGCACATGACATAGGCGGCCGGCTCCCGAGGTCCGGCGGAACTTTTTTCCTTTTCCTTTCTGCTTCTTTTCCTACAATCCGTTTCATCTGAAGACACGACCAGGTCCCTGAATGTGTGTAGGGGGACGCTATTGATTGAATGAAAATGGCGGCTTGACACAAAGCTGACTCAAGCGTTACTGTTGATGCTATACAGACAAAAATTGGTTTTCAGTTTGTACATTCTTCATGTTTTTTTTTTCCATCCATGTCTGATTGAGAGTTTGTAGAAAAATGGCTTCAGATTTTCCACATACTACTCTTCAACATTCTTCCTAAATGTAACAATGTGAAACTCACTAGGAGAACGGCTGTTTCTGTTTCCTTTCAAAATGCTGCCAACAATATTTTCTGAATGGAAGACACCATCTTGTAGCATAAAGGGCCGAAAGGGGTTCTGGTCTGGCCGATGGTTGGTGGAGACATTTTGACTATATCTTGGACCTGCCCGGCCTCGCCCAAAATGGCGCCGGTATAAATGGGACTCGTAACTCCTTGCCCGCAAATGTATATCTAGAAAATGTTATTGTAAGTGGCCCTGTCGTATTTTAATTACAAAATGTACGTCCACCGATTCCGCAACTGTTAGACACCTTTGTTCTTGCAACCTAATGGCCCGCTCGTTACGTTCTTCTACAGTGTAAATGTCTCCTCATCATATACGATTTCAGTTTGCTCCGTGGCCGGCCCACGTGGTTATAGGCCCGTATTTGTATACTGACATTTTCACAATAAAGGTTTTTAAAACAAAACACGGTAGTAGTATTTACATTGGTAAAGTTTTTACTTTTAGTCACTGTTTTCGAATCAGTAAAAGGCAAGTGAAATAAAGCAGTCCAATTACATGACGGATAAAAGGTATAATATGTAGGAACGCAGTAAAGATAAATGGTCAAGGGCAGTTGTGTTTTTCATGTCTGCAACATAAAGTGATCGATAAGAATCTGATAATCAGGCGTATCGGCGACTAAGACAGCAGGCCGAATCTCTTTTACTCAACGGCTCCGTCATGGAAGGAAGAAACGCCCTTTTTCTCGAAAAAGAAATATATTTTACTTGCAAGACAGTTGTAAATTTTCCGGGAAAGTACATTAGCCTGGAATATTATAACATATGTTTGAAAAAAAAATATTGTTCGAAAACAATAAAAAGCGTAATTTTTAGGTCATATGATCAAGCTTTTCATCATTAAATTAACAAAAGTAAAAGGAACCAATGAAAAGTTTTATTAACAAGTCACATGACCTGTTATGCTTACGTTACGCGCTGCGCGCCGCGCCTCGGATCACTTCCGGGTGCGCTAACGCGGCGTGTCATATAACGCATTACGCGACAACGTAGGTCAAGAATATAGTCAAAATGTCTCCACCAACCAGCGTTCGGAACACAACCCCTTTCAGCAGTCCAAAAAGTTCTGTTAAATGACAACAGAGGGGACAGGCAACAAGAACCATCAGTCAAAGAGGGGAGGGCAAGTTCTTCTCTTCCGGGTCATGTTGGGGCGCTACCGGAACTAATCGAATTGGTAGTCTACAGTGTTTCTGGATGTTTCAGACTAAAGCTGGCGTCAGCATGAGACCACTACCATCTCGTAGCTCCGTCGTGGCCATTCCACGAGCAATCATGGCAGCCGCTCCCCACCAGAAGCCTGCGGGAGTCGGAGGCCCCCAAGACTTTTGTAGAATCTTCACGGCTGAGGGGACGCTTTTCGAGAATGGGACCCAAGCCCTATCAGGGAAGCGTCCGAGTTCAAAGGTGTCCCAGGGCCATTTTAGTGGACCAGGCCCAAAACCGAAGAGCCGGCCGCCATTTTGAGAGTCCTGTGGCAGCCGCCTATCGCTGCACAGCAAGAGCGGGAGCAACTCAACTACATGATGAGCGAGACGCTGTAGTCGCAAGAGCGGGCGGTAAACAGCTGAATGGCGGAAGAGGCACAGTGTAGCAAAAGCGGGCGGAATGGCAACTGAAACGGTAAAGGGGCGCCCCACTACAGCGTGTCTTCAGGTCAAACGGATTGTGGGACAAGGTTCAGAATTGAAGAGTCATCAAAAGGCAAAAAGTTCTGCCGGACCCCGGGAGCCGGCCGCCTATGTCGGGGGCGATCTCAGGCTACACCAGTGCTATAAGACTTGGGGAGGGTGTCGGAGCCAAGCGTCTTCTCCGAGTCCATGGCCATCA
Organism: Lissotriton vulgaris; assembly: GCF_964263255.1. Lineage (NCBI taxonomy): Eukaryota > Metazoa > Chordata > Amphibia > Caudata > Salamandridae > Lissotriton > Lissotriton vulgaris. Next base: position 162,105 of record NW_028251051.1, on the reverse strand, counting down.
CACCGCCCCTAAGGGGCCTCCGTCAAGCTGTTTAGGAAGGTAATATATCACATTGTTTTCTAATGCAGTCAGGTCCACAAACGACACTCACTTACTTTGAGAATAGTGAAGCTGCAGTAGGTGGAAATAAGCTTCAGACAGTGTTACAAGCACTGCTCAGAACTCTTAACTATGGCACCCAACATCCAGAACTTATGCCATTTGAGAATGGCAGTGACATCGAAGCAACTCAGGGACCAAAACCATTAACGTACTTTCACGTATGAAAATCTTACTTGGGGAGGGGGCAGGAGCGAAGCGCCCCCTCCCAGTCAGCGCCACCACACCGTATGTTGAAAATTTGAAGCCATCGTTCTACAAAGTCAACCAAACTTGGATTGAAAAATCTAGAAAAATGTACAAACTGAAAACCAGTTTTGGTCTGCATAGCATCAGTAGCAACGCTTGAGTCAGCTTTGTGTCAAGCCGTCATTTTGATTCAACAAAGCACAGGCATTGAAAAAGGCTCAAACTCAGAACTCTGAACTATGGCACCCAACATCCAGGAGGTTGCCATCCGGATCTTGGAGCCTTGTGCTGCTTTCGACCTATTCACACATCGGTCCACTACTGACATCATCTTATAAACCAACGTTATGTAAATAGTTTTTTAATAAAATGTTTTACCCTGTTTCTTTGCTGGTGTGTTGTCTATATTTTTAATATTTGCATAGGGTTTGTCGTTATTTTGTGCGGGATGGGTGATGGAGCCGAGCTGTCTTGCAGCCCTCATGGTGTGGAGCTCAGTTCATCTCACTATTTTCGTATTTCTCATGAAGGGTTGTTCCTAATATTTCTATTTTAGCGAGGTCAAAAAGAGATCCAATTAGTGGCCTACTGATTTTGCTCGATTACTTTTATTTTTTTACACGATTTTTCACTATCTGCAAAGACTAAACAGAGTATTGCGACTTTGTGCTTGTTTGTAAATAGAGAATGATCCAAAGAGAACCAATTCTAAAACAGTAAATGCTTGGACAACAATCAATCAAATGGAGAGACAAGCAGGCACGACGGATTACAACGGGGGTAAAGGCCTGCGTTAACTACCCTTCAGTATCTGCAAAGAGAGAGTACTACTAAGACAAAAGAGGGGAGGGGGGGTGCAGCGTTCAAAGCACATCAGCGTGCATAAATACGAAAATGTTTTTATCTATCACGTACTTGACATTTTAAAGCTTTTCATATTTGCTATTAAAAAAACAATGAAATTCACAGAAAAAACCATAGGTTATAGTGGGTATATAGTTAGGAATTTGCATTTACAAAACCTTGAAAATTCAATGAAAAAACCATTGGTTTTAGGCCATATATAGTTAGGGATTTGCATTTACAAAACCTTATTTTACTCGCATAAAACCATTGAAATTCCATATATAGTTATAAGCGCTAACTATATATCGCGCACCCGCAATCCACTGCTGATGATGTCACATATTACATCATTCATGACATGGTTAGTGACATCACTGATGACATCACTGATGACATCACTGAAAACATCTCATTTGACATGACTGATAACATCACTGATGATATCATTCATGTGATAATACGATGAACCTCTTCAGACTCTAATATAACCTTAGATACAATCAGTGTAAACAGACACTCACAGACTGTCACTCATCCATGGAGTTACTCACACACCTAGTCAGTCATGCAAAGAATCAATCACACCTCCATTTCCTCAACTATACAGTTATACAAACTTTACTTATTCAAACATATACTAACACATATTTACTCTATTATACAATCCCTGATACAAGTTCACAATGATCCATACAGCCACTCACACATTCACTGGCTCTTATGCACAGTTATTTATATATGTCAACTCTCACATGTACTGTGTTTTACATATGTACTTACTTTGACATGTAGCACTGAGATATCCATTCACTCACCAATACACTCATGCACACAGTCAACCGCCCATACAGCTGTTTCCACATGCACTTTTGAAACCATACATCTAGTGAATCAACTGCTCACACATCTATGCACAGAGTCACACACCTCCCAGCCACCCACACACACACTCAGTATCCCATACAAATACTTGGGCAACCAATCAATAACCCATATAGTTACTCATATAGCTACTTATCAACACATGCAACAGTTTACAGAACAACAGACATAATGATGCACAAATTAAGACAGTTTAGTCACTAACCCATGCACTCAGTGAGACACATTTAATCACTCACTCATACAGTCAGTCATGCACCTACTAAATCCTTCATCCAGACACTTATATATCCACTCATTCTTCAATATGTAAGAGATATTTTAACTTTACAGAAACATACAGTCACTGGATGTTGTCATCAGTGATGTCATCAGTGATGTCATTTGAGATGTCATCAGTGATGTCATCAGTGATGTCACTAACCATGTCATGAATGATGTAATATGTGACATCATCAGCAGTGGATTGCGGGTGCGCGATATATAGTTAGCGCTTATAACTATATATGGAATTTCAATGGTTTTATGCGAGTAAAATAAGGTTTTGTAAATGCAAATCCCTAACTATATATGGCCTAAAACCAATGGTTTTTTCATTGAATTTTCAAGGTTTTGTAAATGCAAATTCCTAACTATATATCCACTATAACCTATGGTTTTTTCTGTGAATATATATATATATATATAGAATCACAAGCCACTCCAGCCGGGTAGGTTTTCAGATATTCTTTAATGGGCACAAAGAAGACGCGTTTCGAGCGCACAGGCTCTTGGTCACATATATATATATATATATATATATATATATTCACTGAAAAAACCATAGGTTATAGACCATATATAGTTAGGAATTAGCAATTACAAAACCTTATCTTACTCACACAAAACCATTGAAATTCGCATATATAGTTAGTTGCACTAACTATATATCACGCACCCGCAATCCACTGCTGATCATGTCACATATAACATCATTCATGACATGGTCAGTGACATCACTGATGACATCACTGATGACATCTCAAATGACATCACTGATGACATCTCAAATGACATCACTGATGACATCTCATTTGACATTACTGATCACATCACTGATGACATCATTCATGTGATAATACGATGAACCTCTTCAGACTCTAATATAACCTTAGATACACTCAGTGTAAACAGACACTCACAGACTGTCACTCATCCATGGAGTTACTCACACACCTAGCCAGTCATGCAAAGAATCAATCACACCTCCATTTCCTCAACTATACAGTTATACACACCTTACTTATTCAAACATATACTAACACATATTTACTCTCTTATACAATCCCTGATACAAGTTCACAATGATCCATACAGCCACTCACACATTCACTGGCTCTTATGCACAGTTATTTATATATGGCAACTCTCACATGTACTGTGTTTTACATATGCACTTACTTTGACATGGAGTACTGAGATATCCATTCACTCACCAATACACTCATGCACACAGTCAACCGCCCATACAGCTGTTTCCACATGCACTTTTGTACCCATACATCTAGTGAATCAACTGCTCACACATCAATGCACTGAGTCATATACCTCCCAGCCACCCACACACACACTCAGTCTCCCATACAAATACTTGGGCAACCAATCAATAACCCATATAGTTACTCATATAGCTAATGATCAACACATGGAGCAGTTTACAGAACAACAGACATAATGATGCATAAAGTAAGACAGTTTAGTCACTAACCCATGCACTCAGTGAGACACATTTAATCACTCACTCATACAGTCAGTCATGCACCTACTAAATCCTTCATCCAGACACTCATTCTTCAATATTTAAGACATATTTTAACTTTACAGAAACATACAGTCACTGGATGTTGTCATCAGTGATGTCATCAATGATGTCATTTGAGATGTCATCAGTGATGTCATCAGTGATGTCACTGACCATGTCATGAATGATGTAATATGTGACATTATCAGCAGTGGATTGCGGGTGCGTGATATATAGTTAGTGCAACTAACTATATATGCGAATTTCAATGGTTTTGTGTGAGTAAAATAAGGTTTTGTAAATGCTAATAGGAGTGGGAGCGGAGTGTGTTGCAGAGCAGAGCGAAGGAGCTGCTGTAAAGCCAAAAAAACAAAAAAAAGCCGCAGCCGTAGCCACACCACAGCTACAAGCTACAAGCCCCAGCCGAGGCGGTTAGAAGGCAGCGGGCAGCGGTATTTCAGCAAGCATCAGTTCCAGCGCGGGGGCGTTTTTCCGCATTCCCCGCATTTCGGGCTGAGTGGCCGCCGGCCTTTCTGCACCTTTCTGCACCAGCACCGGCTTCAGGATCAGCATCCGCAAAGGAGGTGAGGCCGCTACCGCTATCGAGGGTGGGGCAAAAGACGCAAGCGCGGCCGCCGATAGAGGCGGCCGCTAAGTATGAACCCGGGGGGTTGACCTAGGCGGATCTGACTAGGTCTCATTCTGCCCACAGGTCCTCCCAAGTGCTCCGCTCGCAACTAGTTGCTTTCACGGGTGCAAACTGCCGGAGCCTGCTGGTGGTGGAGACCTCGAGCTAAGGTCAAGCCTCCTGAAAAGATTAAAAGGATTAAAAGACTGCACAAACTCGCGGGGAGAGATCCCAAGCCCCAGGCGAGCGTGACAGGCGAGGCGGGAGAAACTGCACGGAGTAGCAGACCCGCCAGAGCCTCTTCTTCAGCACCCCTGTTGCGTGGTTTTAGGCTGTGCGGACCGGGCACACAGGTCATCTTGGGGGCTGCTCGGACACAACGGATAGGGCGGACTAAGAGGTACTGGCGAGGCAAAGGGGGGACAGTACAATGGGTAGAGGACCCATGCCTCCCTGCAGCTGGGTCACGGGAGCGGTGGGGCAGCGCACCCCCAACGACACCCCCACACGATATCGAGTGTCGCAAAGGAGGAGAAGGGACGTAGCGGCAAGCGGAGGAAGCAAACGCTCAAAGCCCGCCAGGAAAAAGCAAAACGGGGAGCCAGTAGAACAAAGGGACAGCGCACAAGAGCAGTTGAGGACACTGGTCTTTAAGGGGCCCAAGAGTGAGTCGAAGCGAGTCTTTGCGCCAGGCCCATGGAAACGACATGCCTAGCCAAGCTGGGTCACTTATTCAACTGAGCACTTGTTCACATACCCCTCGACCTCGTCAAGACGACATCGTAATAATTACCACCAATCACGACTAGAGGCTCCACGGGGGGTCAAAGGGACCCAACTGGGGAAATGAGATCGGGAAAAACGCGACAACCTGTGGAGAGCAAAAAATCCCAAAAAAAACTAAGAAAGACAACCACGGAACCCCATACGCCATCAGGTATAGGGTTGGAATTAAACCCTAGGGAGAGGCTGGTATCTGCACCAACCCCTGAGTTAAAACCAGACCCCAGAATGAAATCTGGGCGCCTAAAATTCTTTTATCTCAAGGATCCAATGGCGGCGATCTATGCACAGACTGCGGAGGCGGGTAAGTTACCAAGCCCCATCGTGCCATTGAACACACCCTCCCCCCGGGCCAACATTTCGCAGAATAAGCAATGTAGCGACATAGGGTGTGTACCCCCACTACCGTCTTTGGGCTCTAACTGTCAAGGCAAACAAGAGTTAGTTATCGCCCACGGGCATGGCCCCAACACACCCGCAGCTATAAACGAAATAGAGGGAGGTAGCGCAGAAAAGAACACTACATATAAATGCCTCGAGGAGGACATCAGGCCGAGCCAGAACAAAAGTGGGACAATTATGCAGCCAACAGAGAACAGAGACCACGGAACGGCGAGCAAGAGCGCGCAGGAGGCGAATACAGACCACAAAAACCAATCCATCACATCTGGGCAAGAAGGAGACCCATGGTTAAAACCTCTCTTCCTATCCAATGACTCCCAACTTGAGGAACTCTCAGAGAGAATCATAAAGTATATCGATTCACAAGGAAGAACGTCACGAAAAGAATACGGTTTTGATGGCCGATATCTGAGTCCGGTTATGCGAGTCTCAACCCCGCGTGGCTTGGGGCCAAAAAGCGACAAACAAAAAGGAAGCATAAATGACAGCATTATCATGCAGGCAAACCAACCATACCACGCCCACACCGACCCAATTACAATCTCATCAGGGAGCAAAGTACGGCCCAAACAAAGTTAATCAACCCAGCTCAATCCCAAATGCAACCCTATAACTCACTACTTTGCAAAACCGGAACATCAAAAATGGAGCCAACTAATTACCCAGAGTTGTCTGACTTAAAGCTAACTTTTACTCCTGAATATGTAACGAGGGGGTCGCAGGATTTCTTAAATCGAGGCAACTTGTTAAAACTGTTTAATGAACTACCGGCCTTAAATGAAATCAGTTCCCAGGACCTCAACTCTGTTGAATTTCAACAAAATGCAAACAATGGGGCAATTGAGGAAACAGTTACAACTTGGACCTCAAAGGATCTGGTAGAAAGGATATATCTTGAAAAACAGCAGTTTGAATCATGGGGAATATCTATAATAAGACATAAGCGCCCAAGGTACCCCCATCCCCTACAATCAAATACAACTGCCCAAGACAAGGGACATGGGAGCAGAGGTCAAAACATCTCCTGCCTTCGTGGCGCCAGGACTTCTACCATAGAGCCATTAAGCGAAAGTGGTAAAGCTCAAAGAAACGGTCTTCACCACGCTGATAGATCGGATTGGTCATGGATACCAAATGTCCTCGCCAATAAAGCTACCTAACCCAGATCCAAACTTCCCCGTAAACCAGCGCAACAAAACGTTCCCCCAGAACCTAACAAAGAACTCCTCAGTTTCAATTTGTTCATGGAACGTGCATGGTTTTCGAGAAATGGCCCATGATAGTGAAACCCGAGCCTTCTTCCAATGACAAGGTATAATTCTGATTCAGGAATCTTGGAAACTGCAATCAACCCCAGTCCAAGGTTTCCAGGAACATCAAATATACGCAGAAAGATTCTCCATGCACGGTCATCCCTGTGGTGGACTATCAACTTACGTAACCCATAAATATAACTGAATATCTGAGGAAATAGACGTTATCCTGAAGTGGGCCCAAGTGATTAAAATCACTGAAGTATCGCCACCGGGGTTTGAACCATGGAAATTGTTAATATTTAACGCTTACATCCATCCTGACAAAAAGGTACAAAAAGAAAAACACGCAACGTTATTGTCACTCATTAAGTCCATGCAAAGAACCTATTCGCAATACCCTCTGGTAATTTCCGGGGACTTCAATAACGCCCTTATTGATCAAAACGAGCCGAAGGTGAAAATGACGGGAAATAGTAGTGGAAAAAAATTTGCATCCAGGTTAAAAGATCATGGTCTGGCGATTATGAATGACAATACTAAGGGGGACATGCCGGCAGCGGTTACATACTTGAGCGGCAGGGTACACTCAATAATCGACTACTCCTTAGTAAGTGACGAATTAACCCCCAACATCAAATCATTCCACATAGAACATCGGGTAGAAAGCGACCACTTCCCACAAATACTAACCTTGAATATCGCACCAAGTATGGCGCCTACAACGACCACCCTTCGGCATCACGCATCAAAGTTCAACTTGAAAAAATTAAAATGCCACGGAGAGGGGTTGGGCAAAATTACGGACACAGTAAAAACACATATAGCCAATCTTGGAATTCAAAATTAAGAAGACCCCGTAATGAGTTGGGAGCAAATGATTCGAGTTCTGCAGCAAAAGTTTCCTGCAAGGGAAGGGAAGCATAGTAACCTCAACACTAAGAAGGAGCCCTGGTTCAACATGGATTTAAGAGTCAAAAAAAGAAAGGTCGCCAAGGAGGTTCGAGCCGTCGCAAGCCAAAACATGATGGGGCTAGTGGTAAACAAATCTAATCTGAGGGGAGCAAGGAACATCTATAGGAAGGCATTGAGGGCTGCAAAGTACTCACACAAAGAATCTATTTGGAATAAACTGCTAATTGCGGGAAAACAACCCAATAGCAGGGTCTTCTGGGGCATCATAAACGAGCTTAACCAAGGGGCAAAAATCCTCCAAGAAGCCAGGGTGGGAGCAGAAACCTGGATTAGACACATGCAAATCCTATATAGCAATACAAACATAGGCCTCGTTAAAGATTCAGGGGCAGTTAAAGCCAACATGGAGGAATCAAAAGGAGTGACGAAGAAGGACTATTGGAAATCCAACCAGGAAAAACCCCTCAAGGGGTCAACAGACCCGGCTGGCTTGATCACCAAAACTGAACTACGAGCTATAATTTCAAGACTAAAGTCAGAGGGTGCAGCAGGACCAAACGGGCTACCGAATGCGATATTTAAGCATGACCCGGATCTGTGGGCAGACATTTTAATGCCACTGTTCAATCGAATATACAATCTCGCAGAGATACCCGCCTCTTGGGAGGGAAGTATTATCCACCCAATTTTTAAGCATGGCGATCATCGCAATCCCGCAAATTTAAGACTGATATCCTTACTAGACGTAGAGGCTAAACTCTACGCCTCTTGCATTCTACGTGAATTACAAGCTTGGATATGAGAAACAAAGATCATGCCAAAATTTCAAACAGGCTTTAGGCAAGGAATGGGAACCACAACTAACCTAACCTGCCTGTCAATTCTAACGGACCAAGCGATAGCAAATGGCACTTGCTTGTATGCTTGTTTCATAGACATCAAGTCTGCATTCGATCGGGTAAACAGAGTGCGCTTGTGGAGCAAATTAGAGAGCTGGGGGATGCCACACCAACTCCTAAGAGCCATCAAAGCCCTTCATCACCGTACTTGGGTAAGAGTAAATTTGGGAAATGGAGGCAGTACCACTAGCAGCATCCAAACGCCTTAAGGCTTAAAGCAAGGCTGTGTATTAGCCCCTACCCTTTTTAACCTTGTTCTCTCTGACCTCACAAGCGCGATCGAATCAGCAGACAACCATCCTCCATTTTTGTCAAACAATCCAATACATTACTTACAATATGCTGACGATATTGTATTATTGAGCAAGACACCTATTGGCTTACAAAGAGCTATTAACAAATTAACTCTGTACCTAGAACGGGAAGGCCTAGCACTTAACAAAGAGAAAACCAAAGTGGTCCGCCTAGTTGACCGGCAAAACCTAAAGTACAAATGGACGGCCCAAGGGGCACCAGTGAAAGAACAAGAACACTATAAGTACTTGGGAATTTCAATAACAAAAGGAGCAAATTATAAGGACCACAAAATAGCACTCAAAGCAAAAGTACATTCTTTAATCTTCGCGTATCGCTCCTTAAAGGAAAAAATGGATTGGCCTAACTACACCCATTTATTAAAAACAATGGCCTCACAGATTATGCCCACCCTATCTTACGGCTTAGTCACGTGGTGCGGCAAGGAGGTGGACCTTTTAAATTAACTACAAATTAAAATTTATAAAGCAGTCTTCAACCTTCCTAAATCTGCTTCAGCCGCACAAATCAGGCTCGAATTTGGACTGCAAAATCAAAAATTCCGGAGCATGAGCGGCTTCGTGAACTTCTGCCACAAACTTAGAACTGCAGATCCAGTCTCCCTGGACTGGCTAAGCTGGGAGGAAATTAAAAAACGGGGGGAAACTGAATCCATGAACAATTGGGGAAAGTATCTGACATTCTGCGTTGAAAAGTTAGAGCTAGAAGTCGCTTGGAAATCAGGGACAGAAACAGCAAGTCTAAAAAAAATCAGCCAACGCGGCAGCAAAATGGAAATCTTTTATTGAGGACAAAGAGTCACTGGCAAAACGGCGGCATGCTTGGACCATCCTGAACAGCTTTACAACCGCAAAAACACACACTTACCTAACATCCCACTTCAGTGGTCATCTAAAAAGTCTTTTACAGCTTATCGGATGGGGATGCATGTCACAAAGGATTTACTACCGTCCTGGAAATCATCACACCAGACGAATCAATGTCGCCTTTGCGGGTACAAAACCGAAACACTTGTCCACCTTTTCTGCTTATGTCCGGCCCTGACAAGTCAGAGACGACTCTTATTAAAACCCATCTTCAATGCTTTAAACATTCGATCCTGCAGACATGCAGTTACAAGCTGGCTCGGTGGACTCAACATAATTCTAGCATGCCGTGGAGTCAAATTCTTGGCAGAAGCAAGAAAACTTCTAGAAGTAATAGAATATGAGGACAATCAAGTTGGTGGACAAACAAGGTTGGCTTAACCCCTGGACTTCACAAGCCCTGCCCCTAAACAAAATAATAGCTGAGAGACAATAATTTTAGTAATTTTTTAACAAACTTTGTATTGTTATTTTATTATGCGAATTTTGAAATATTTTTAAGTAATTATGCAAATATAACTTTGACTTCGACTTTGACTTTGCTAATTCCTAACTATATATGGTCTATAACCTATGGTTTTTTCAGTGAATTTTCAAGGTTTTGTAAATGCTAATTCCTAACTATATATGGTCTATAACCTATGGTTTTTTCAGTGAATTTCAATGGTTTTTTAATAGCAAATATCAAAAGCTGTAAAATGTATTCTTCTTTTAAAGGAAAAATATATTTTATATGTATTTAATATAATTTTTTATGTATATACATTTTTTGAGGGAGCGAATTTATCAACTATAATGCTGAAGAAGAGGGTGGAAAAAAAACAAAGAGGAGGACTAAGAGGAAAGAACAATCAGTTCAAAAATACAATTGCTTTAAAGCATGAAGTGCTTTTCCACACATATACATTTAAATAACCCATATTAGAACATACAAAATATCTACAGAGGAGACGGTGTACATTGAATTGTAGACTCTTCATTGGTACCTACATGTTGGTACTTACATCACCCACACAACACAACAGCTCTATTCAGAGCTACCCTACCTCAAAGCACTCTAAAATATTACATATATGGGCCTGCTCAGCCACCCTCAGAAAACCTAGGGGGTCAGGATATGTCTCCCTTGCCCCCTTATACCCATACATTTGTCATAAGTAAGACTGTTAGCGCTCTAGTTGTTTTTTCAGGGGACGCTCAGAAACAAAATGTGCCATTTTCCCGACAATTTCAGCCAATTCTGTCCATCAACGCCAAAGTTATTCAACATAGAATTTTCAAAAAAATCCTAACTATATATACCTACTGGCGACCACCAGTAGGTAATATATATATATATATATATATATATATATATATATATATATATATATATATATATATATATATATATATATATATATATATAAACTAGATAGTTATAGTTAGGACCCAGTTTCCATAGGAAATCCGCAACATTCTTTTGGGAATAACTTTGGCGCCGGTTGATGAATCTTTGCGAATTTCTCAAAAAAGATGGCCCGCTCCGTTCCACTCCTTCCCTGAAAGTTTTGGGGGGATTCATCAAGCTGAGCTAAAAGGGGGGTCCCTAAACATGTTTTCCCCATGTTATTTTTCATTGGACGATTAGACACGGCTACAGCCCGAACGGCTGAACGGAATTACAAGATATTTGGCAAAATGGTAGAGTCTGATTCGTAGATCATGCTTTTGCTTAAATGGTATAAATCCCTCGAGTAGTTCCTGAGAAAATTGTAAGAAAAAAATATATATGTTTAGGGCCTTGGGGTCCTTATAAATCGCAGGGGCATAGTGATAAAGAAGTATGGGGGGTCCCCAATCTCCCACACACTGCCCCGGGGACCGCTGCCACCGGGGCAAAGCAACGCAACTCCCTGGCGCATACTGGAGGCTCCTTGTGGGCTAGTTGGCCCCCAGGGACCCCCAGTATGCAAGGGGAATTAGTTCCCTCTCTGCAAACTCGCCAGGGGTCTGCGTTGCAGAGAGGTGTAAAAAGGGGCATAGCCTCATTACACCTCTCTGCAATGCAGCCCCCTGGTGCATACTGGAGGTTCCAGGCAGGCTAGTTGGCCCCAGGGACGCCCAGTATGCAAGGGGAATTAGTTCCCTCTCTGCAAACACGCCCGGGGCTGCGTTGCAGAGAGGTGTAGAAAAGGGTGTGGCCTCATTACACCTCTCTGCAATGTAGCCCCCTGGCGCATACTGGAGGTTCCAGGTGGGCTAGTTGGCCCCCAGGGACCTCCAGTATGCAAGGGTAATTAGTTTCCCCTCTGCAAATGTGCCAGACCTTCTCTCAGCGTAATAGCGTAATATAAACCTTGATACACACATTCAAAAATAGAAACTCCAGTTAGAACAACCTATTCAGTAATTCTAAAATCTACATACATATCCAGTCATTCACTAACAGTTCTATATAGGCACTCATATATGTACTCACTCATCATATGTACTCATACACCCATGCATCTTCTTACACACCGACACTCATCTATAGAGTTACTCACACACAAACTGAAGCAAGCAAATAAACTATCAAACAACCATTTACTTGCATATACATCTATACACCCAACTACACTTACTTCTCCAGAATCGTACACATACTTACTCTCTTAAACAATCACTTATAGAAACACATACTTATTTATACAGGAACTCTTACAATCTCTCGCTCTCACATATACTAACTTATATACATCAATACTCACATATACTAGTTTAAAACATATGTAGATACTCATAAAGATACTATTGAGACAGTGATTCACTCACTAACACACACTCATACACACACTCATCCACCCATACAGTCCTGCGCACATGCTGTCTTCAAAACACATACAAACAGTGAGTCACCAATTCATGCATTTACACGGTAAGTAATACCCCCCACCAAACCATACAGACACTCATACTGATTCTCTAAAAACCAACAAATAACCCATATCGACACTCATGTAGCTAGTCACCAACCCATGCAGCCACTTACACAGAAAGTGAGACACTGATACAGATATTTACATATTTAAACATTACTCGCTAATACATGTATTCGCTAAGATACACTTAATCAATCCGCTATCCAATCAATTTTACACAAACAGAATCATCCATTTAGACACCTATATACCCATTTATTCTTCCATCGACCTTTAGATATACATATATAAAATAAATATTTATTTTTCAGAAAGACACACATTCACTGGATGATGTCATGAGTTATGTCATTTGACATGTCATCAGTGATGTCATGAGTGATGTTACTGACCATGTCATGAGTGATGTAATATGTGACGTCATCAGCAGTGCAATGCGGGTGCGCAAGTTATAGTTAACTACAACAGGGGAATTTCAATGGTTTTGTATGAGTGAAATGTCCAGCTAACTATAACATGTGTGAAACCTATGGTTTTTCATTGAATTTCTAAGGTTTTTTAAATGCTAATTTTTAACTATAACGAGTGTAAAACCTATTGTTTTTTCAGTGAATTTCTAAGGTTTTTTAAATGCTCATTTTTAACTATAATGCAGGTGAAACCTATGTTTTTTTCAGTGAATTTCTAAGGTTTTTTAAATGCTCATTTTTAACTATAACGTGGCTGAAAACCTATGGTTTCACACATGTTATAGTTAGCTGGACATTTCACTCATACAAAACCTTCGAAATTCCCCCATTATAGTTAGTTCAGCTAACTATAACTTGCGGGCCCGCAATGCACTGCTGATAACGTCATGTATAACATCACTCATGACATGGTCAGTGACATCACTCATGACATTGACATCATCCTTGTGAAAGAGTGGCAGACCTCCTCTCAACCTAATATAACCTTTGATACACACATTCAAAAATAAAAACTAAAATTTTCAAAAAAATTGGGATACCAATACCAGTTACAACAACCTATTCAGTAATTCCAACATCTACATACACATCCACTGATTCACCAACAGTTCTATATAGTCACTCACATATGTACTCACTCATCATATGTACTCATCTGCACAATAGTGCAAGAGTGCCTGTGTTGCGGGGATGATTATTTTTGTTCAGCAAGGCAAACGTTTCTGTACAGAAATAATCACAAGAGACTTTTCCTTTTTCTATGTTAAAGGGGCTGATATTTATCATGCAGCAGTGCGCCCAAAAAATTAGCTTATTCGTGCCTGATAAATATCGCGCAGACAGCAGTGCCATGGAACATCACAAAAAGTGACGTTCCGATGGCGCAAGTGTCCTCATGAAACAGTAGAGTGAGAGTGATTGCTGAAAGTGTAATGATACAGACTGGGGAATTCAATTTATAAAGGACTACTTTGCAGGTACATAGAATACTGCATGCATAGTCTATACAGGTTTAAAGCAGTCCATGGGGTACGGCAAAGATTTCCAAACTGTGTGTCCCCAGTACTGTGTCACCTGCAAATGGTGGATGTGTCGCAGGCACTTAGCACATAACTGCTGCTAATTAAGAGGCATTCCTTGACACTCTGCTCTATGGTCTTTTAAACACCTGTGAAGTGCAGCAGTCCTGACAGTTATCTCCAGGCTAGAGGAGGGGAAATGCCGCCTTCCTACAAAAAAAGCACTGTAAAGGCTTTCAATGTTAATCGGGGCTCTAGAATTCCTTTTGTGGAAATTCCTTTGGTGTCTCGAACTTGCACAGCCTTATCCTTGGCCTCGGCTGCCTACGCACAGCGAAGTATGCATGCTGAGTTAAACATGTGTGTGCATGCGTTCATAGTTTATCTTCACTTTTGGTGCACGCCAGGGCTATTCTGCATAGAACCATTAGAGAGACGTTCCATGGCTGCTCTCTGAAAATTCAAAGCACTTTCTATCTGCTTGCTCTATCATTTATTGATGGTAGAATGTTCATGATGTGTTGTAAGCAAAACTGTGGACAATTTAGCAAAAGTAAACCCTATTGAAGAAGTGGTCTGCGTGTGGATCAAGGCTTGGCTTTTCTTGTGTTAGTGGTGTCTACACGGCAGACATCTGCTCCAGCAAAGGGCTCTAGTAAACCCCTTTCAGGGTGTAAACCTGTATGGAACTCAACTTCAGTTGGGAGTAAGGGAGGGTTTCTTGCTGGGGAAAATTGCTAAATGTGCTTGCTTCTCCCTCTGCGGGCTTTTAGCGACAGAGAGAGAGGGAGACAGAGAGAGTGAGTGAGACAGATGGAGAGAGAGGAAGAGAGAGGTAGAGAACAAGCAAGAGGAAGGTAAACAGAGAGTGAGAGAGAGGAAGGGAGACAGAAAGAGACAGAGAGACAGGGAGGAAGAGAGAGAGAGAGAGACAGAGGCGGAGATTAGACAGAGGTAGAGACAGAGACAGAGACAGACAGATAGAGGAAGGGACAGGGACAGGGGCGGAGAGATAGAGGTAGAGACATGCAGAGACAGAGAGGGAGACCGAGGGAGGAAGACAGGGACAGACAGAGACGGAGATAGAGGGTGACAGACAGAGGGAGGGAGACAGACAGAGAGAAGGAGACAGACAAAGAGGGAATCTGTGGAAGACAAACAGAAAGTAAGAGTGAGGGAGACAGAGGGAGGGAGACAGAGGAAGCGAGACTGAGATAGACAGAGGGAGGGAGGAGGGCGACAGTGGGATCGACACAGAGAGAGACCATTTTCCCACTTGTATTTCAAAATGTTCTTCCAGAGGGAGAAAACATCCGCCCCCCTCTAAACCCCTTCGGCGGTTCGGGCTCGCTCGCTACACTATCTTACTATCTCACAAAATTATGCCTCTACAAAAAGTGTGCAAAAAATGCCAAAAAAATGCATAAGTGTGGCAGGGTATGATCAGATATGAGTTCCTTGCTCACTTTGCCACTGGATCCAAGCAAGCCGGGCTGAAGACGGCTGGAATGCCAGAAACCGGTCCTCGGAAGCTTGTTTCCGGTCCTGGGAAGACATGGCGTGGCAGTTCGGGCTGGACTGTTCCCATGAGGCACAGGGTCAGACTGATTTGCATATAGTCATGTCTGAACTGGGGTGGCAGAGTGGGCTAAAGAATGGTGATGGATCAAACCCAGATCTTTTGACTGGGTGTGAGTGTTTGATTGATTCAGATGCTCCGTCCATCACCACCCGCTTTTGTATCTCCAAAAAATGTGTCACCAATATGAACAGTTTAGAAAGCTGTGGCCTAAGGCCTACTTTCCTCCATGAATATTTGGATACTGAGTAGATAATTACAGCTCTCCAAGGAGAGTGCCTGACTGAATTTAAAATAGGTTCATTTTAGCACAGTGCATAGAGAAGAACATTCTGCCGAATAACTCAGTACAATACGGAATGAGCAATCACAGAGACTTTGCTGGAAGTCAAATGATACAGACCTGGAAATAAAAGCTATAAAACACAACTTCGCTGGTGCATAGAAGAGTGCATACATAATCTATAGAGGTTTAAAGCAGTCCATGTCCTAAGGTACACTTTGCACCATGAGTACTTGGATACTACCTGAATGATTACAATTCTGCAAGAAGAATCTCTCAAACCATTTTTAGTTATAAATCATAAATTTACTCCTGTAACATTTCATAATTTAATAGAGCTTCCAACATGATTTCATCTGTAATTTCATTTTCCTCATTATAAATTTGAAAAGTAATTTCATGTAACTCGATGTCCTCTAATGCTTCAATGAAATCCTCATCCATTGTTATATCGAAGAAATCACAGCTTATATCTGCAGCAATATTTCCACCTTCATTTTCACAATCAATAAAAGTTACATTTAACTCCTCTATCAAAGTGTTAGAAATGTCAACACTTTCTTCTACATAGTTCCGCTCTTCTTCCACAGTGCTTTTTTTAAAGGTTGTTGTTCCTTGTAGAAAAACATAAATACTTTATTTTATCTTTTTTCCTATTACTTAATACAAAACTAGCTTTATCAACTAATTTTCCCTTTAAAAAATATTTTACAAATTCCAAAGTCATCTACTTTATAAGACCATATTAATAAAATTGCATATATGATTTTTTTTTGTTATAAAATGTTCTTACATTTTGAAACCAGTCACTCCTTATCACTATAGGAAAAAACTAAGGTTATTATAATAAAATGCGGGGGCGTGGCTTACGCGCCGACGGGACGAGACGGACCTTCCGTGAGCTCCGCAGAGCTACAGGTGACATTGCGAATAAAATGCCTCAAATTCGCTGATTCCTGCCGGAATTTCAAGGTATCTGTAGCGGAACATGGACACCGTCCACTGCCTACTATTTAACTGATTTTAGTGCCGGTTTTCGGAGGCTACAGTCGTCGGCGCTGGTCCTTCACCCTTGACGCGGGCGGCCGCCATTTTGAGCCACCGTACCCGCGTCCTCACACCAGCTCTCCAGGCATCTGCAGCTGCCGACGTGGTTGCCCTCCAGCACTCCTGTAATGTACAGCTTATCTCTTCTTCTCTATTTTCACAACATGGCACTGTGCATGATGCTCCGCTTGCTGTATGCCTACTTGTTTTATCAGTGTACTCGCTTCTGAGCCCACGGCGGCCATTTTAAGACCCTGGTCTATCCTTGTATTTCTAACTGCGCGCCATGCGTCCATGACTGCGTTTCTATACCTGGATATTCCCACACTACAGTTTTTGCCTTACTTTAATCTCTCTACATGGCATTTCTGCTGATTTAGAGCATTATGTCGCTTGGGAGACGGTTGTGACCATTTTTACTGCAGATTTTGGTCTCTCATCAGGGTCTGTGCTGCTGGTGATACCCTGCTGATGCACTTTTACTGTTCTATCCTCATATTCTCCGCTCCTACGATTATCTCTCTATGCTGTCTGAGTCACTCACGCTGCTCTTCTCAGTGGTCATATTCCTCCTTTGCCTTGGATGAGCTCTTCGCGTGCCACTATGTCTCATGACGCCAGTTCTACGAAGTCATCCATCACAGGCACCAAGCCTAAAAGACTTAAAAACGACCCACCCTCCCCGATTCATACCTCTCCTAATCCTGTTTTGGACTCCATACTAGAAGAGATTTGACGTTTACAACCCTTTATGTCTACCACTAATGAGAAGCTCAAGCAGATTGAGGAGAGGTGGGTCACTATGGATGGTAAAGTTCTCAACCTGGAACAATGCATCAGTGACATTCAGGATATCTCGGCTAAAATACCCCAACTGGAAAAAGAGATTCAATTGCTCAAGCTCCACACTGAGGACCTTGAAAATCGCAACAGAAGGAATAACTTACGCTTATATGGAGTTCCGGAGAATTTTGAGGGATCGGATATGGTGTCCTTTGTTCGTAAACTCCTGCATGAACTTCTGGGCCTCCAGCCTGCGTCTAATCCTCTTAATATCCAGCGTGCACACCGTTTGGGTCATCTTAACTCCAATTCAGCTAAACCTCGTGGCATCATCATTTTATTCCTGGAGTTCACTGAACTAATGACTGTACTTAAATCTGCCAGACTCAAACGACGTCTCATATGGTCAGTTCATACTATTTTTATTTCACAGGATCTTTAAAAAGCAACTAATGCCCAACGAAAGGAGTTTTTGAATCTTCGCCCACAAATGAGACAGCTCAATATTAAATATGGTATTCTACATCCGTGTCTGTGCAAGATCACGCACAATGGTCATACTCGTTCCTTTGATGACCCTCAGAAGCTCCATGCTTATCTTCAGTCTGTTTCTGCACCTGATATGGACACTAATGACTGATTTGCTTCATACGTGCTTGGAATTGTTCTGTATTTTCTGATAGGACCTGGTATAATACTCCCCCAGAGTATTATACCAGGTCCTTCACTCTTTCACTAATCCTACAGCATGTGAGAGTGCAGACACTTCGTCACAACTACTTTGCGACAATATATCGCAATTTTTCTGCAACAAAATCGATCTCATCTATGCTAAAATAGTCAACACTAACAACAATTTGACTACAAATACAGTCCCTATCTTTCAGGATTCAGAACTTGATAGTGGCCCTCATACTTTAGACCTCTTCCCCCCTATCACTCCTAAAGAGGTGTCCCTGCTCATGACGCAGATTAAAAGTGGAAGTCCTGATGATATCATCCCGGCAAGACTCATGCCCACCTTGCTCGGAATCCTATCTCCCACCATCGAAAAACTTGTTAACTTATCCCTTTGTACAGGCTCTGTCCCCAAGCAGTGGAAACAGGCCTTAGTCAGGCCAATCAGGAAGAACACCACAACTCCATGGACTGATTTGTCAAATCTCAGACCTATTTCGTTGCTGCCATTTTTGGGAAAGCTCACTGAGAAGTATGTTAATCGTCAGTTATCCAGCTACATTGAGAAAGCTGGCGGCCTAGGCTACTCTCAATCTGGGTTTAGGCCGAAACACAGTACAGAGTCCACCCTCCTGTCTGTTACTGACGATCTGCATATGTTTCAGGGCAAAGGCTACTCGGTAATTTTGGTGTTATTAGACCTTTCAGCCGCGTTCGACACCGTGTCACATAACATCCTCATTGACCGGTTGTCGAACGTAGGGGTTAAGAACAAGGCCCTTGCCTGGCTAAGGAGTTTTCTTACGGATCGGACCCAGACTGTCACCATTGGTGAATACAGATCAACTGAGGTAGAGATTACAAAAGGGGTGCCACAGGGCTCCTGTTTGAGCCCAACACTCTTTAACATCTACGTGGCACCCCTGGCAAGAGTGATGCGCAAATTTGGTTTCATCCCCGTGTCATATGCGGATGACACGCAGCTCCTCTTTCCCTTTCAAAATCTCACCACAGAAATAAGAAACTCCTTCTCCGCTGGCATGAAAGCCGTCGCACAGTGGATGTCCACCAACTTCCTACAGTGCAATGTCAACAAGACAGAAGTAATGCTGTTTGGAGATGCCAAATTACTGTGGACCCCTGACTGGTGGCCATCTGATCTTGGTACTGTTCCGGAGCCCAAACAGATTGTCAAAAATCTGGGGATACGCCTTGATCACGACCTCTCCCTCAAACAGCACAGTAACATGGTAGCTGGCTCATGCTTCCACACCATCAGCATGATGCGCAGAATATTTCCACTGCTACCGGATTCCTTCAGAAAAACTCTGGTGCAAGCCCTTATATTGAGTCGTGTTGACTACTGTAACAGACTGCTCCTTTCTGCTAATGAAGGAGTTCTGGATAGGCTCCAGGTGGTCCAGAATACGGCAGCTCGCCTTGTCCTAAATGCTCCCCCCAGAACAGCATCAAAACCTCTATTACAGAAACTACACTGGTTGAGCATTTGACAAAGAGCCAAGTTTAAGATATGTTGCATTATCCATAAATGCTTAAACGGAAATGGCCCTACATACCTGGAGCAGAAATTTACCCCCTACACTCCCTCCAGATCGTTGAGATCTAGTGAGAATTTTCTGTTGGCAGTACCTCGTGCAAAAAAAAACAGACACGGAGGGAAAGCTTTATCTGTTGCAGGGCCCACACTGTGGAACAAACTGCCTCTGGCCCTCAGGCTCTGCACAGACCATTTAAAATTCAGGAAGCAACTGAAAACTCTGCTGTTTACTGATAAAATCTAGACCCTGCCCCTCATCTGCATATTTATTTAGACTCTATTTGGTATCACAGCGCAGAGATACTCCGGTTGGAGTTGATTCCAGGGCTATAGAAACCCATAAATAAATAAATAAATAAATTGCTCTGGATCCGTCATGCTTTTTTTTCTGTATTGTCCCTCTCTCTTGAGGTTTCTTGGTTTTTCCCTCTCCTTGCCTGTTCTTGCTCTTCTGTGGCTCGATGGAGTCTGTGTCCTCATCGGCGTCTCCCACCCCCGATGTTGTAGTTTTTCTATTTCCTCTCAGACCTGGCTTCTTTGCCTTGATCTGTGTTCTTATTCCTCTCCTGTTGTTTCCCTCCTTTTTCTTCTTTTTCTTACTTCTTTTCTCCTTTCTTGTGTTTCCTCACTCACTTGTGCACTCCTATCCTTTTCCCTTACTGGACAATTTTTACTTCCTGTTTGTCGGTTTCTTTGGTCCATATTCTTATATATTGTGATTTTGGGTGTATTTATCTTTCTTTTCCTACATATACTGGTTGTTTTGTTCCAATGTTTCATCTATTTCTTTTTTTTTTGTTGTGTCCTTTTTTGTACTGATTCTCCGGCCATGTGTCTTCCCCTAGTTGCTTGTCCCATCCTCACCTCCCATCATGTGTAATTTTGTAACGTCGAATGTTCGTGGTCTTGGACACCCTGTCAAGCATCAAAAGGTATTGTCACATTTATCCAAACTTAATTCTCAAGTCCTTTTTTTACAAGAGACTCATTGTACTGATATTGAATCCTCTAAATTGAAAAGGCATTGGGTGGGTCAAGTGGTATTCTCTCCTGCTGTTAACAAAAAAGGGGGTGTTGCGATTCTGTTCCTCAAAGGTCTGTCGGTCCAAATTTTATCATCACAGAATGATGATGAAGGGCGCTGGGTAATGGCAAAGGTTGTGATCCAAAATCAGACTTTGGTCCTATTAAATATTTATGGGCCGGTTCGGCCAGACCCCAAATTCTGGAACGACATTAAAATTCTTATCTCTAATATTGATTACCCAAATATTGTTATAGCTGGTGATTTTAATCAATGGTTAGACCAATTTTCTGACAGACTTTCCTCACACAAATTTCAACCGGATAAGTCTCATAGATTTTTCCAATCTGCCATTGCCACGCGCCCTCTCTACGATGTCTGGAAGACTTGTAATCCTGATTCCCTGGAATATACCTTTTTCTCCAATGTTCATCATACCCGCTCACGGATAGACTACATTATGGTTAGTAAGGCCCTCCTTCCCTCCCTTCAAAAGTCCGATATTGGTTCTATTTTTATTTCAGACCATGCCCCTGTTTATGCAGCCCTTAATCTTACCCTAACTTCCTCCAGTTTTAGTCGTTGGAAATGTAATACCTACCTGTTGTCTGATACTACTTTTGTTAAGGAAGTTAAGGCTTTCATTAATGAGTATTTTACCCTTAATGACCCCTCAGACACTTCTTTTCCCAATAATTGGGATGCCTTCAAAGCTGCCTTTCGAGCTTTCACAATCTTGTATGTAGCTAAGAAAAAGAAAGCTAATAGAAATAAATATGAGGACCAACTTAAACATATTAAATTACTTGAACACTCATATTTTTCCCCAAACTCCAATGATGCTCTTCACAATTTAATTAAGGCAAAATCTGACTTGAACAAAATTGCTACGGTGGAAGCTTGTAATACCCTCTTAAAAATCAAATCTAAATATCATGGGGGCAAACTATCTTAAAATCAAATCTGAACGTAAAACCATTGGTCCTATTTTTAATGAACGTGCAAACAAATTAGTTTCCTCTGATGAGGATATTGCGGAAGTTTTTCATGATTATTACCATTCTCTCGACACTGATGACACCCATCCGTCTGATCCTAATTTAGCGTCTTTCTTTGATGGCCTCCCTTCCCCACCTTCACTCCCCGAAGAATTTGCCCAACTTGAGAATGATATCTCCCTTCAGAAATGTCTTCAGGCCATCAACTCCCTCCAAAAATCTAAGGCGCCGGGACCTGATGGTTTACCTATTGAGTTTTACTCTACGTTTCATGCCCTATTTGTACCTAGACTGCTCCAACTTTTTAACTCCTTTATTTCTTCCGCTAGAGCTTCGGGATGCTTTCTGGATGCCCTCATAATTATCATTCCCAAACCAGATAAGGACCATTCCCAATGTAAGAACTTTCACCCGCTTTCCCTGATTAATTATGATTGTAAAATCTTTGCCAAAATTCTTGTTTCCCGTCTAGATACCCTCATTCCACTCCTGATTAAAACTGATCAGGTTGGCTTTGTAAAAGGTATGTTAGCCTCTGACAATGCTCGTATGTTTTCTAACATAATTTCTCATAGCAAAGCATTTAAATTTCCCCTAGCAACCCTGTCATTGGATGCTTAGAAAGCATTCGATCGCATCAATTGGCAATTTATGTTTTGTACTTTGCAATGGTTTGGTTTTGGCCCAACTTGTTGGGACCTCCTGGATGAGTACTTTCACTAGCATTTTATGGTCACGTTGAATGACCCATAGCTGCTTCTGGGCTTTAAAAGAATGGTTGAAATGCGTGCAGATTCTTCTGCAAATGGTCAGTAAGTTGCTGACTTTGCTTTCATTTTTCAGAAAGTCCTGCACAATGTTAATGCAGTGTGCCAGACACGGGACCCTGAAATAGTGACCATCTTGCATGGCCTTAACTACATTACTGCCATTGTCGGTGGCAACAAAACCAATGTTAAGGCCTCTTGGTGGCAGCCATTCAAAGACCTTGGTGTTAAACTCAGCCAAAATGTTTGCAGCAGTATGCGATTTCTCCATAGCAAACATCGCCACAGTTGCATGTCTGCGATTAGCTTTAAAAATCTCAGCAGTGTCAATGCCTGCAGATACCTTGTCTTTAACACCTGAAAAAGAGATCCAGTTTGCAGTGATGCACATGTAATCAGTGGCTTGGCAACTGGTCCACATGTCTGTTGCCAGGTGGAAACTATGAACAGCACTCTGCTGCAAGGTTTTTCCAAGCAATTCCACCACGTCGTGGTGTAGTGCTGGAACAGCAACTCTGGCAAAATAGTAGCGGCTGTGAACATTCCATTTTGGGCAGAGGGTTGTCACAAATTCCAGGAAACCCACCCCTTCAACAAAAGAAAAAGGGAGAAGGTCCAGTGCTAATATTTTAGCAAGCTTAGCATTGTACAAACGTGCTATTGGGTGGTTGCGCTCGTACTTTCCCTCCTGCCTAAACATGCTAAGAATGGTATGCTGCTTGGTATTTCCTTCAGTTATGCTCAATGCAGAACTTCGTGTCGCAGACTTTGCACCCATACTCCTTGGTGTCTCCGGGTTACTCTTACTCTGGTGCCACTGAGATGTTGCTGATGTGGAGGATGTGGGCTCTACCACTGCAGTGCTGGGGACAGGGGTACTTTGTATACCACTACCAGATAGAATTTCTCCCTCTTCGTCCTGTTCGACCGTGAGTGGACCTTTTACTACTTCCCCACCAACATTAATGGTTCCTGCTTTCATGCTACGTAGGTGGTCCTCCCACTGGAATGGGTGGTGTTTTTTCAAATGGGTCATTAGGCCTCCGGTACCATAGTTTGTACCAAGCTTACCACGACCAACAGAGGAATGACAAATGGAGCATATAGCAATGGTCTCCTCATTTGCGCTAACTGTAAAGAAGTCCCACACTGGGGAGCTTAACTTTTGTCTCCTGCTAGAGGTGCCACTGCCAATGCCGGATGAACTGGAGGTTGTGCGTTGAAATTCACTATGTGGCTGTGCAGTAGTACCATGACCTACTTCTGCTGAGGTGGAACTTGTGCTGGATGTAGGATGCTGTCGGCCCTGTGCAAATGTAAAAATGGAAGCTGGAGGTAGTGTTGCTTTTGGTGTGGCCTGTGTTGGAGGTATGCGTGCTACATCCCTACTAGTCGCAGCCATTCTTGGTAGGGTTAAAATGTTGGTCTCCATGTTCTCAGGCCCAGGAGTAATGCTTGTGATGACTGGATCTGAGTCATCATCACCATCATTATCCGGCTGTTCAACATCGCACTCCATAAGTGTAAGGCTTCCTGGAACCTTACTTTTCCCTAGCCTGGTCTTCTTGGGATGTCTCTCCCTCTCATGCTCAGATTGTTGTCGCTCCCAATTGAGATCAAGATCATCAGAAGGGATGCTTGGCAAAGAACTCGATGGACTAACCCTCCTTTTCCTTGGTGGGGATTCGGAAAACAATAAATGTCCTGCATCAGGTGCTTCCTCTTCTTCTTGCTCTGCATCAGGCTCAATTTCCTGAACTGCCCCAACTTTGAGAAGAACAACAACTACTATTGCAGGCGGTGGTTGTGGTTGTTCTTTTCATTGAGCATCTACTATTGCGGGCGGTGGTTGTTGAACAACTACTATTGCGGGCAGTGGTACAGGGTGAACATCTACTATTGCGGGCGGTGGTTGTGGATGCTGTTTTGGAACATCTACTATTGCGGGCGGTGGTTGTTGTTCACCACTTTTCTGCTGTGTTCACTCTTGCATGGATTGTGTACTACTTTGAGATAGCGCTAAGTTTAGATCAGGCTCAGTATCACTGCTTTCCACCATTAGGCTGGCTACCTCTTCCCCACTCATCTGCTTGGGCCTGGGTTGGTGGCTTGGGCCCACTGATGCGGAGGTGCTGGCCCCAGCAAGGATCCCGTTCACCGCTGCTGCAGGCGTACTTTTTTTCCCAAAAAGGTTTTCGGGTCAACACCAGACTTAAGTGTCACTTCCTTCTTCTGTTCTTCCTTCTTTTCAGCAGCTTTCTTGGTCTTGGAGGACCTGGTACCTGCTTTCTTTGGGCCCATCTTCTTCAGATGTCAGCAGCAGAACTCAGTTGCACAAGTTGCTGAGAATGATGTCTGGTCAGTTGAGTCACACCACACGTGACGTGGTACAGAAGGACGTCCGTCCGGCAGCAGAACAGGCGATGAATGGTGATGGACACCTCCTCTCAGTCTTCAGTCTTTTGCGCACCTACAAGCAAAGGAGGCAGAATGACATCAGTCGAATGTGGAATTGTTATAGCTTTAATTTTAATTAATACTAGAAGTATTAGTACACTCAGTAAGAGTAAGAATAGCAAAAGCAAATGTAGTGGAAGTGGAACTTGTTTATCCTTAATTTGTGCATCATTTAGGATGGATGCAGCATCAGTGACCTGCAGTAGATAGCAATGGGGATGTGAATAGTAGTAAGCCAACAGGAACAATGGCAAGACACAGGCCAATTTGTCAAAAACAAAACAGCACACTACCACCACAGCTCCCAGCCACATGGGCACATATCACATTCACAGGTTCATGGGTAAAGGCCAGAAAACAATAAACTCAAGCAGGCCTATATGTATACCTACATGGCCAGAAAAGGAGGATGCCTGTTACACATCACAGCTTAATGCACAAAAAAGAAAATCCCCATGGCTAAAAGGTTTGAAAGTTACACAACAACACAAACAACAAAGGCATTTACAGTTTTTTTTACACATACCCAAACAGGTAACTACACCCAAACACCACATTTGGGAATTCAATGTATTGCCATCCACGCCCTAAATGATGTTAAATTCAATAGACAAAATGGAAACCGCTACATAAAGCACCCCCACTGCGCTGATTACCTCTATGACTCTAGGCCTACTGGCAGAAGAAATCACAAGTTTGTAGACCTGCGACAAAACTGAGGCACGATGGAAGGTCACACAAAATGGCCGCCCCACATGGCCTGGCCATCCCCAACAACATGAAAAGAAAGAGAAGACAGACAATGCATGCCTATGGCAAAAGGACAATGCTTGGCTTCACAAAATGGCCGCCCCGCCACCCACATGGTCAGGGTTACCTAGTGCGCAGAAAAAGCCATATTATCAACACACACCCAAAACATGCAATTCAACACCAAACACACATTTTGCTAATCAAAAAGCATGGGCGGAAAATCCGTTCCGCTCGCGAATTTTGCGGATTTTCGGTAAATTTGCGATCCGCGAGATTCGCGAATTTCCCGCAAAATCCGCAAATTCTCACGCAGTGGATTTTTTTTCTTGGTGATACAATTTTGCGGCGTGCGGCGTTCACTTACCGTCATTCAGCGTTTGCCAAGTTGTTTTTCTCGATATTTTTGCCAGTGCTGCGCCATTTTGGATCTTGCTGCGGGATCCCGCGGGAGTTTGGCGACGCATCGCGAGAGTTTGCAATTGCGAACATGTAGGTGCGGCGGGCAGCAACAATCTCGCGCTCGCGAAATTACAAAATTTGCAATTCTGCACAAGAAATCCACTAGTAAGCAACATAGACCTTCTGAAAATGATGATTTTGATCAGAATAACTCCTCAGGTTGACATTTGCCTGCACTTTTTGGGATTTGAGGCCTTTTGACTCTCTTTGGATCACTTTTGGATTAGAAATCAACTTTCATAAGTAAGTTTGTTTGGGGCATGACAGTTGCTGTTCTGCAGAAAGCACTCAGCAGGTGCAAAAGTTCACTCATCATTAGTAACCATTCCCTGTAGTACTTCCTGAGGGCCCCCTCCAGAGTTCAGTTGCCTGTGTTTGTTTGGGGCATTACAGTTGCTGCTCTGCAAAAAATGAATTTTCAAAAATGAAAGCACTCAGCAGGTGCAAAAGTTCAAACTCATCATTAGTAATAGTAACCATTCCCTGTAGTGCTTCCTGACTGGGGCCCCTCCAGAGTTCAGTTGCTAGTTGCAACAATTGTATGACGCTGCTCTGACCCTCACAGCAGGCTCATAGAATAGCTATAAGTAGGCCACAAAGGTCCTGGAAAAAAAAGTTGCACTGCAACAGAAAACAAATTACAGATAAGGAAGCAGGTGCCAGACTGGAATTTTAAAACAGTGACACATTAGTAAACCAACCCCAAATTAATTCATGTCAGTTGAAGCAGAGCAGGTGTGCTTGCTTTACCCCCATAATCTACAGTGATGATGAACCAGAGGGTGGCATTGATGTACCAGAGGGTGGCATGGGTGAAACCGAGGGTGGCACTGGTTAAACAGAGGGTGCTGGGAACCTGTGATGATGATCCAGACGTAGAAACAACATAGTTGCGACCATTGCGAGCCGACAAGTAAGTTCGCAATTGCGAACTGGTACCAAACCCTCGTGAACTGGCAGAAACCCTTGCAAATGGAATTCGCGGATTTTGCGGATTGCGAGTTTGCAAATACGCAAATTCGCGAACGCCAGATTCGCAAAATTCGCCCATGCTTACTAATCAATCCAAAGCCATCCATGACCTACATGATGTTACACTTACAACTTAAACACCAAAATAACAGTTGAACAACTTTCATGCTCCCATGATGATCACTCTAGTGGTACCCTTGGGCCTACTGGCAGAGTAGGCCACAAGGTTGGAGGCCGATGGCAAAAGCACAGTGGCTACTAGCACCAGAAAATGGCCACCACTACATGTGACTCAGACGGCTCTAACACTAGCAATTCATCATACAAACAAAAAGGGAGAGGCAGCAACAGGAGGGGTTGGAGAGGATTCAATCAAGGTTTTGCCCAACCCCATTGTCCGCCTTGATGGCAACCTACACCATGGGGGCCACCCCCTTATCCACCTATGATGAATCTGTATGGCCCATCACAATGGAGACTATAACCAGCAGTCTTTTTTAGGGTTGGGCAGGAGAGGCCGGGGCCACCAAAGAACACCCTGCCAAGGACAGGTCCGTTGGAACCTACCAACCCAGACCATGGATCTGAGGAGTGGGAAGAGGATCCCGCAAGACCAAGCAGGGACCTCAGCGGCACAAGTCTAGTCATAAATCTGAGTTCTCACCAAATCACGAACATTCAGGAACCAGTACTAAATAAAGGGCTAGGCTTTGTTTCCACAAATATGACTGACCCCTTTCAGGCCCAGATTGAAATGGGCAAATTTTACCGGAAGATCAGACTCCACTATATGTTTGCCAATAAGACGAAAGGAACAGAATATACTAGCTACAATGAGAATACAGGCTTGAAAAGACCCTCTACTTTCAATCCTACGACTATAGGTCTACCACCAAAGGTTCTCACCTTTGAGGAGGCTGTAGACCACGACATGCAAGAGTTATTCAGAACCAGGCAGAAAACTTTCCATAATCTATCTAGACATCAACAAGATGCAATAAAAGAATTGGCTGATAATCCCCTTATTGTAGTCAAACCTTCAGATAAAGGGGGAGCAGTAGTAATCTTGGATGTGGATACTTATCGTGCTGAGTGTCTGCGCCAACCTAATGACACAAGATCTTATAAGAAACTCCTAACAGATCCAACAGAGAGATTGACGAATGCAATTGGGCATATTGTCAAGGAGGCACTCACGGAAGGGTGGATTACGCCCAAGGAAGGACAATACCTTCGAACACCTAATCCGAAAACACCATACTTCTACCAATTACCAAAAATCCACAAGACCCAACGCCCCCCTCCGGGACGCCCCATAATATCTGGGATCGGTTCACTCCTCAAACCTTTATCGACCTTTGTCAATGTTTTCTTGCAACCCATGGTACGAGAAATGCCAATGTTTTTAATGGACACCAAGGATGTCCTAAGGCTACCGCCTAATAATGAGTTCAATATACAAACTGACATCTTGGTGTCATTTGATGTTGAGAGTTTGTATACCTCAATACCACAAACTGAGACATTAGAGGTTGTAGATGAATTGTTGACAGTCAGAGAATTGAATTCTATAACACCTGTCAGATTGATTATGACACTGGCTACTCTGGCAATGACAGAGAATTTTTTCTGTTTTGAGGACTCCCTTTACTTGCAGATTAGCGGGACAAGTATGGGCAGCGTTTTTGCCCCTAGTCTTGCTAATCTGTACGTGCATCACTTTGAACAGGAGCCCGTGTTCGTAGACACCAACCCCCATCTTAGGTGTCTGCGAACATGGAAACGCTACATAGAGGACATTTTCGTCGTGTGGCGTGGTACTGAGATGCAGCTGAAAGAGTTCCATGAATGGCTCAATCAGAGAAACCAATTCCTTAAGTTCACTATGGAATATGATGTTCATAGACTGGCTTTTTTTGACTTACTTACTAATTTTAAGCACGCCCACTGGTCTGGTTTCGGAACTCTATCGTAAGCCAATGGCGCACAATTCTTTGCTTAACTACAATAGCTGCCACCCAAAGTCATTGCGTGATAACTTGCCCTACGGGCAATTTTTATGCATACAAAGAAATTGCTCAACCCGAACATCATTTGAGACACACGCTAAATGTTTGGCGCAAGACCGGGCAAACAAAGAATACCCCAAAAGATTGATCCAACAATCTAAAAAAAAGAGCCGCCAACAATAACAGAGCAAGCTTACTAGAAGTCCTGCCTACAAAACCCAAGACAGAATGCATTACATGCGTCAGTACCTTCAGTATGCTATCTAACCAAATTACTAAAATCGTTGAGAGACATTGGGGCATTCTCAATACTGGCAAAGACACACCGCCCCCCGCTCTTTGCCTTCAAAAGGGGACAAAATTTGAAGGATAAGCTGGTCCACACCAGACCAAAGAGCGAGATCCCCAGAGCTGTAGGCACCCTCTGGGACATGCCTGCAGTTACAGGCCATCACCCGTGTGGCCAATGTGCGGCGTTCCCCCAAACATCAAGGTCCACAACTATTGACATTGGTACCGAACGACCATGGGAGCAACGCAGGTTCACAAACTGCAATAGTTCGAACCTAATCTACCTGATTAGTTGTCCATGCAACAAGAGGTATGTGGGCATGACCACTCGTAAAGTGAAGTTAAGGATATCGGAACATAAGAGCTCAATACGGTGTAATAAACAAGCGACCAGACTCACCAACCACTTCATACAAGCTCACCACCTACCCATAGACTTACGCTGGACCGTGTTGGAACAACCAGTGATCTCCCCACATATCTCGGACAAAAGTACATTCCTTTTCAAACGAGAACAGAGATGGGTGTATAAATTGCAGACTGATAAGACGGGACTGAATGAAGATATCCCGTGGATGTCACTGTAACTTTACTACACAGAATAGATTACTATGAAAATCATCAACATCCTTTAAAGCCCCCTTGTTGACCTGGCTTTTCCTTTACAATTACCATCACCGTCATCACATCTTGTGACCAAAAGATAACATCCCAAAAGTAAATATGGATACATTATCTTGGTTTACAAGTGGGTCAACTCACATTGATTTTCTAAGTCCGGCGTTCACTGGGTTTTCGCCGATATAGCATAGAGTTTGATATAATGTTCTTCAACATTATTAACGGGGTCCAATTTTTGTAACAAATCGCCCACACATATCATCTGGTTTGGCGAACTCTGTCTAACACTACTGACAGTGCTCTACATTATATTGACCCGCACCCGGAAATATAGTCATATTCGGCTCACAATCTCCTTTATCAGGCATCATAGTGGCATACCCTTCAAATATACTCGACACGATTGTGCGTGACATCGAGTCTTTTTTTTAAATCCAAGAAGGCTTTTTGGATAGATGGAATAATTTGTTTACTAATTGAGCGCTGCATCACCTGTATAAACAAACTACTAATCCCATCACACCACAACACTTTCACGTACAATCACGTGATATCATTGCACGCAACGACGACGTTTAATGGCCGCTTCCTGTCCGTACAGGTACCTCCCTCCAAGACAGCCTTGACGGATGTCCGGAGTACCGACGGACAGGTAAGCGAGCTGTGGGGACCGTTTAATTGCATTTTTAAGGGATAACCGTCCATGACTTCATGAAGACATGGCAGTTCGCTTTGACGATTGCACCTTCGGTAATATGCTTCTAACCGGCGTCCCGCCCAGCGCCTCCTAGTCAGTCCGCGATACGGGACTGAGGCTAGGGGTGTAGAATATTGCAACAGCTTTAGGCGATTGTGCTCCTTTCTACCGATGAGCCTCACTGTGCTGGCTACGGTTGGCGCCTTAGTGAGAGAGAGAGCCCATCATAACAAATGCCTTGTATGAACAAGCGGGGTTTCCAACAATCCGTCGGTTTGTCTCTGTTTGCCCATGATGAACGAGCCTACAGTGGTGTATATTAAGCAGGGCTGGCTACTATTGGTGCCTTAGTAAGAGAGAGAGCTCAACATAAAGAAATGCTTTGAAGGAACCAACAATCCATCGGTTCATTACTGTTCGCCCGATGATGAGCGAGCCTACAGTGATGTATAAACAAACAGGGCAGACTGCATTCTTCTACTGCCCAGAAATATTTTAACGCATGTCATTACATCATATGCGATCATAACGCTTATCAACTTAAATTGTGTACACACATAAGATAATTCAATTGATTAGCATGGTACTTCGTTCTATGTATATGTTACAGCTACCTAGTCCTTCCTTTATTTCACTTTCCTCTTTCCCTCCCATAGAGCGGTGCTCCGTTTTACCTGAGCTGTAGCCAGGTGAGGTGGGGCATGTATTCCCCATAAATTGGGTTAGTGGATATAATAAGACCCTTTGTCCTCCGTCTAAATATTATTATGACTACAGAATTGATTACTAAACAGAATCAACTGACCAAAAAAAATAATTGGCAAATGTGTTCAATCACATAACGTGCTTGCTTTGTAAACTATCTTTAATATCTGTGTGTCTTTTCTGTATTTTTTCACTGTTATTTTGTGACCAAATGGATCATCTTCACAGGCGAATTCCGGGTGATATAGTTTATTTCACTCCACTTTTTTCACATTATGCAGTAGCATTGTATTAAGGTCCTGATGAAGCAGGAGGAGATCATTTGACTCTATATCCACTGCAGAAACATGTCGACCTACAATCCATCTTAGTAGTTATTTGTTCAACACTACTTTGCACTGTTTTTATCTTTGGGTGTGGAAAGGATTCCATTAAAACGGTTTTTTCCACTTCCACAACCCAATCTTAACCAACCATTTTGCACTCAGCACTGTTACTTTATCACATTTCTTGCACTGCTAGTCAGTTTACCCCCTGATGCCATTTAATTTTGCAACTACACTAGAGATTCCTTCCATCAGATTAGGCTACAGTCTACCTAATCCATAGTGGATAAACACCACTTCCTTCGGGGTGAAGGATCCCAAATGATGTAGGGCGGTACAGGATGGGAATCTGATGGGAATTATCATTTTCACCACAAATTATTCTCTGTGGATTTCGTGATTGTACCCCTTAGATAACGTAGGTTTTTCTAGATAGTTTAACTTGCTGACCCTTTGTTATCTTAGTAATTAGTTTGTGTAAAAGCACAGTGGCTACTAGCACCAGAAAATGGCCACCACCACATGGGAGGTCACACAAAATGGCCGCCCCACATGGCCTGGCCATCCCCAACAAAATGAAAAGAAAGAGAAGACAGACAATACATGCCTACGGCAAAAGGACAATGCTTGGCTTCACAAAATGGCCGCCACCCACATGGCCTGGCCATCTCCAACAAAATGAAAAGAAAGAGAAGACAGACAATACATGCCTACGGCAAAAGGACAATGCTTGGCTCCACATAATGGCCACCCCCACATGGCCTGGCCATCCCGAACAACATGAAAAGAAAGAGAAGACAGAAAATACATGCCTACGGCAAAAGGACAATGCTTGGCTTCACAAAATGGCCACCCTGCCACCCACATGGTCAGGCCACCCTCAAACAACAAAGTACATAGAGGACAGAAGGAGTAAGTGGTCCATGCTCCAAAAACTACAACCAAATGACAACCTGGGTAGTTTCTTTAGCAAAATGAACAGCATCAACATTTTCGAGAAGGTTTTATGCAACTCGAGACATATTGTTCGCGAGATTGCAAATTCGGCGTGTTCGGCAGTGCGAATTTGTACAAAACGTCGTTATTGAGTGCCCGAGCATGCATATTGAGTGCGCCAAGAAGACAAAAACTGTAAGGTTGCGTTGTCACACTGTGCAAAGTTACCAAAACTACGCAAGCTGAATTCTAGGGTTACCTAGTGCGCAGAAAAAGCCATATTATTCAACACACACCCAAAACATGCAATTCAACACGAAACACACATTTTCCTAATCAATCCAAAGCCATCCATGACCTACATGATGTTACACTTACAACTTAAACACCACAATAACAGTTGAACAACTTTCATGCACCCAAGATGATGACTCTCGTAGTACCCTTGGGCCTACTGGCAGAGTAGGCCACAAGCTTGGAGGCCCATGGCAAAAACACAGTGGCTTAAAACACAAAATGGCCACCACCACCTCGCCAAGCCACCCACAGAAAGTAAATCCAATGCCATCCATGATGTTTTACAGACACCACAGAAACATGGTTGGACCCGTGGGTACCTCTAGGCCTACTGGATGAAATTTCAAAGACCTACAACTTGGCCCCTCATGAAAGTACAGGCCTCCCTCAATAATAATTTTTAAGAAAGATTGAGAAGCACAGAAAAAAAAACATTTACAGAACACCAATTCTCAAACTTACTTGTAAAAGAAAAGTTCAAATCCAAAAGTCCTCAATAAATCCTATCAAATGCTATGATGCAGCAGACATACACAAAGAGTGATCCTTCCAGCTCCAAATCCAAATGAAAGTGAACAGCACATGGACAAAGCACTGGGAGGAGCCTGGTGGAAAGGAAGAAGAAGTTGGAGACTCAGGGGCACTTCCTTTCTCTTGAAAAAAAAGTAGAAACAAAAAGAAGACTCCTTGCCCAAAGAAATGCAGCCAAATCACAATCTGAGGGGTTTTCCTGAGCAAAATGATCATTTTTGATAAGGTTTTAACATGCTCGAGAGATATTCTGTGCCAGATTGCAGTTTCTGCGCGTTCGGAAACGCGATCTTACCTACATGGCGCTGTAAGGACGTTATCGCGTTCTCACAGTCGGGTGGGAATGTGCGGCCGGATTCCAAACATCGTAGCGTACCGGAGAGAAAAGCAAGAAAGCGAACGCAGAACCACGGTAAGTCATTACCGCGCACGCGAGAATGCTATTCAGCGCGCGAGGAAGAAAAACTACTACGCTACGCTGTAGATTGCGAAGTAGTCAACAGCTTCGCGCTCGCAGAACTGAGCGTAGTTCTCCACCCAGTTAGTTCTGGACTCATCCACTTTTTCATCCACTTTTTCAATTTGTCCAGATTGCAACTCACTATCTTCTTCTACATTTATTTCTTCTTCTCTAACATACACATTTTTATAGTACTGATTATTTTTTACCAGATACAACGTTGCCTTTTTCACTTTCCTAAAATCCACTAATTCTTGCGACATTTTTTTACTCTTTGTAGGAACACCATTAACAAGAATAACCAGAGGTTCAACTTCTACATTTTCTACACCAATTGTTTCAATATTTTTCTTTAAATCTAGAGGCAAATATACAACTCTTCCCTTTAATCCTCTCTGTAAATCTGAAGGAGGCAATTTCCCTGTCTTAAGCTCCATACGAACAATAGCCTGAAATGGATCCAACGTTGAATCAGAATAGACTCATAAATATTTAAATCCATCAGTTCAGAATTAATACTTACCAACTCAAGATTATTATGCACAGCTCTAGCAGGCATTTGGTTCTCATCTAATTTGTTGTAACAATTCTTACAAATACGCTGATTAGTACCCAAATCAAAACATTTCTCTACCAACAAATAAGTTGCAAAATCCTTCCACTAATTATTATTTTCCATTTCACTTTTTAAATACAAATCAACATTCCTGGTCTGATTTTTATAATGAATACGCCGACAACAGATACAAGAATAATTTGGCCTTTCACCTGAAACCACCTCAAACTTTGTAATTTCTTGCTCAAAATTTTCTAGAGTACACTTTTGTACATTTTCTTCTATTAATGTCTCAGTTTCTGCACTGTCTTCCTGATGACTAAAGTAACTAAGCTGAATTTCATCACAAACATTTGTTACATCTGATACAGATCCACGCAAAAGATCACTGTTTAACTTTTTTAACATTAGTGCTGGACTTTTCGCGTAATACAAAGTTCTGACTAATTTCCTCATCTGCGTATGATGAACTGCTAACATCCTGAAATGGTGAAAAACACTTCTAAATACTTTTTTTAGAAAGACAAGACAGAGAATGACCTTGCAAACCAGTATTTTCTCTCACTCTGCAAGGGTCTAATCCTTGCAACATCTTAATCTTCTGTTTAACACTTTTCTTAGTATAGTTAAGTAAGAAATTGAGTAAAAAATCAATAGATTCCTGCTGTACACTACGAATACTACTGCAATTCCAAGTGCACACTGGACCTTTAGGACGTCTCCCTAAAACTTCATCAGCTAACACCTCTTCTGCATTTCTAGAAACAATTTTCTCTTTATCAATAGGACAACTATTTTTGGGGAACATCGTTTACGACGCGGTTTTTACACTGCAGTGCTTATACCCCGCAGCTATTACAAGGCAAGTCGTTACTACGACTTGCGCTGGATGGCGCTGTGGGATAAGGAATCTTGCAATTTTATATTCCAACACCTTCCCTACTGTTACGGGGACTGGTGTTGGAATATAAAATTATAAGATTCCTAAATCCATGCCCTTCAAAGCAAGTCGGTGTAACGACTTGCATTGTAAGCCTTGCGTGGTAAAGGCATGCGTTGTTACAACATGCGTTGTGACAACGTACATCCACAATTTTTACCCTCATTAGCACGACCAGTAGTGTCAACTGCATGCAACAAAGCATTACTCTGAAAAAACTTTCTTCGTTAAAAAAAGGCTCAGAACTTGAACTATGTTTCCATTCACCCAAAAAAACCTCAGAAAAATGACTTCTATTTTTTCAACTTACTTTTGGCTTCATTAAATGGATTGGCTTATCTAGTGATTGAATTCTATTGATTACTAAAACAAAGAGGTTTTTGTTTCAAATCAAAAGCTTTCTCAACTACTTTTACAATTCTTTACTACCTTAGTCAAATTACACAATACTCTATTATAGAACATCTTCTTCCTTATTTCCGTATATATGTTTTTCCTCCTTTTGCTGAACACGTTTTTTACAGAAGATAGTTTTGCGTGGTTCTTCTCTTTCCTCTTACTTGTAGATGAAATAATACCATTTCTCTCTTTGTACACATTACTCTTAGTGTTTAACAATGTACGCAGAAAGTCTTAATTTTCTTACCAGGACTTTTTTTCTTTTTATTAACACATTGTTCTTCAGGTAAATCTTGTCGATGACTTCTCTTTAAATAAACTGTTTTCTTTCGTTCTTTCGTCTTCTCAATTTATGTAGCCATGATGAGTTATTTTCAATGATGATCAAAACAATCTATTATAAAAAATATATATCACTTTACAAAAATAAATATATGAAATAAACTATTATATTATAATATATTATTATATATAATATGAACAGAAACGGGAAGTATAAAGAGAGCCAACTGAAAATGAAAACAGAAAAAGAATACGAAGAGAGACAGGAGAAGACAAACACAAAAAGAAGGAGTATAGACAGGGAGAAGTAAAAGAAAAGAGAGAAAAATATGAAAACAGGAGAGACTATAAAGACAGGGTTTAGAATGATAAGAGGAATATGACAATAAGAAAAGTGTAGAATATCAGGACAGAATTGGGAGTATAGGAAAAGAGAAGAGAAGTGAGAGCAGAGACAGAACAGTAAGAGAAGAGAAAGTAAAATAAAAGAAAATAATGTGAAATATGTGCAAAGAAGAGCAAAAATAAGAAGAAAAGGAGAATATAAGAAAACAAAAGTATAGAGTAAAGAGTGTATGCAGCAGACTATGTATACTGACTGGCACATTGCTAACAGGGAGGTATGATGAGACAGGAAGGATTAGGAGGTCAGAGGAGGCAGTATAAGAAGAAGGAGCACTGTACCTGGTTTGGAGCACCGCCATTTGTTTGTTGTCTGTGGAGGAGGAGGCAGAGAAAAGCCCAAGAATCGCCGCACCCGCTGCGCGGGTGCCGCTTCGCACTTGGTCTCTGGGGAGGTGCTGGACACCAGAGACCTGCCGTCGTTCCTCCCTGTCTTGGGGCTCAGGAGGGCTTCAGGAGGGCTGTGCCTAATGCTGCAGGGACTCCGTTTACCAGGAGCCCCTGCTTCACCTTCACCACCTGGTCCGCATTGTCTGGACCGCCCCGCCCCCTGGACAGAACGTGCACTATATATCAGTTCCGGGTTACCGCTGCGCAGGAGCGCGCGGGAGAAGCCCGGGAGAAGCCCGGGACAAGGGCGGGCCATCTGTGGCCATCCGGGGGTGGCAAGAAACGGGACGGTCACCCCCTAACACTCAGGACTCTATTGTAGAGACTCTGTTCACTGACGGATAAGACGTTTCCGGCTCCTTCAGGTCTGACCACATATTGTCGAGAGTAATCATTGGTTACAATTTGTAAATAAGTGTTGTCTTGTACATCATGCCTACCCAAACAAATAAAGGGGTAAAGCTATCTTCTAAACACTCAGGTAGGAGCCTTATGGAGACTCTAGACAACTACAGTACCCGGGCAGCAGCCGCATTAGATCGGGAGATAGTTGAGGCGGAAAATCGTCTCTCATTGGAGATATTTTCAAAACGATCCTCTTTGGGTCCGATCAAGAATTGTGTATCCCCTGAGAACCGTGTAATGCAATGCCTTAGTGACCTGGGACTGCCCGATATTTGCATAGACTCGGACACACATAGCGACATAACCCTGGGGAACAGTACACAGGACACTCCAAAAAGCAGTATTAATGAGGAAAATGTGCCCTGTAAGATACTGTCAACAAAGACACTGGTATGCCCCAGCGTTGAAACGTCATCAAGTATTAATAAAATGGGGAAACATAAGCTGGGCGGGAGTGAGCAGAAAGGCAAACGGGCAAAGGTCCCAAAGTTCATAAATAAAACGGATATCAGGCCTGACTCTTCAAAATAGAAGTCTACCCCTTTTTCACAAAAACGGCCAAAAACAACAAAATAAACATGTACCGCTGAGAGCACAGGGAGAAGAAGGCCTAATTGGACAAGTGGAACAACTTGTAAAGTCTTTAATGTTACCTCTCATAGAGAGAATGAAAATAATTAGCACAAACATTGGTAGGCTGGAACAGGTTGCAGCCAATAACACTAACTTGCTACACACTCTAATAAATATTGAGAAAATTGGAGAAAGCGCTACACAGTCAGGCAAACGGCCCATTTTGAAACAACCCATTGTACCTGCCCCTGTTAATACTCCAACCCCACTAGGAAATACAACTCCCACCAAAAACTATAATAGTGTAACAACCATAGAGAGCAGATCTCAGAGGACGGGGGGAATTCATAGCCCTGTGAGGGCTTCCCAAATACAGCGGGAGGGGGGTGATCAACCTGCCAAAATGACCAACGGACATACACAGGCTATTAACCCAGTACAGGGGGAGGGTAATTGTGTGTATTTAGATCCCCCCCCTGAGGTTTTGAAAATTAGGAATTCACTCGTACTCAGCCTCCATTTTGTGATCGCCGCCATTTAAGTTGCCCTCACTCAGGCAGTTTGGCGAACGCGATGTTTTTTGTCGTTTCTGCCTTTGCGTGTCAGGTGGCTTCTCTGCTAATGTTTACTAGTGAGTGTCAGGGTCTGCCCGAGTACACTAATTCCTGTCTGAACTGATTAATCTCCGTCCGGACTACATGTTGGTTCACACCATTGTTTCCTCTAAGTTATCTTGTCTACTGTCCTTTGCTTATGTCTCCTGCATTCTCCTGTTTTACAACTGTCCTTCTATGATTCACAGCTATGTTGTTCTCTGCTTGTAAACCGAATAATGTGGATTCATTTGTAATTTACTTAAGGGGTCGAGTGACAAACGGGACCGGGAATTTGAGTTGCCTTAAATCTTAAAACATTGTCTCTAACGTTTGCCTATAGCTCATGCTCATGTGTAATTACCTTTTTGCATTGTGTTGTACTGTATATAAACCTGTGCGCCACGGAGTTAAGTGGCAGTCTCTTTTGAACCTCGTTGCATTGACGACTTCTAAGACCACTGTACTAGCTGCTGCTAATAAATACCATCTTCTACGCCAGACGAAGAGTCCGTGTCTCTGTATTTGATAATCAAACAAGAAGAATCCTTCTCAGAGTGCACACCTCAGGGATGGGGGACACTCAGTGTTGTGAAAAATGCCCCTCACACACCAACAGGCCCCTTGGTGTCATGCTTCATCATTGGGGTCTTCGCATCCCGCTAGAGGGATGCGGCGTGCTGCGACCAGCGACTACGGGGAGCACTGTCGAAGTTGACTATGTGTGGTGTGTGTTAAGTGCAGGTGATGGGGTATTGGAAAATATGAGTGAAGGGTGTGGTGAGAATTAAAAAGTACCTGGCTAGTGGGTTCTATGAAAAAACTTTATTCGAGACCCCTAGCTGGTGCTATTAAAAAGAAGTGCAAAGTGAGGTCAGTTGTCAGTATTATGGACACTACCTCTGGTGTGCGTCGACATGTTTCGGAACTGGTGTTCCTTCTTCAGGACGGGGGCACAACTTCCCAACCCTACTCACGTGTTTTTAAGAAAAAATGTTTTCTCTTAAAGTAGAAAAAAAGTGAAATTATTTACAGTGAAGAAAAGAGGCTAAAATGTGCCTACAGCGGTTTTTTGGGGGCATGCAGTTGCATGTCCTAAAAAGAAAAAGAGAAGACGAGTCAGTTTGGTTTCCACAAGGGTCTGGCTCAGACAGGTGCAGTCACCTGGAGCCCCAAACGGTTCAATAAACCTGTAAAAAGAAAGACACATATAACACATAACATAGATGACACACTAATAGTTTGTAATGGTTCTGTAAATCATACTCATAGTGACTGTTGTGTCCTGCCTCATGAGCATATCCAGAACGCCAGGGTAGGTAGGTGGATTCTTAATCTGTGTGGGTAATATAAGTTGGTTTTAATATTTTTACTCACTGTCTGGGTTCGTGCTCGGTAAGTCTCTGAAAGCCTGTCTATTGAATACTCACAAAATCCGCCTTAGTCGGCCTCCTTCTACCACCCTACGCTGCTCCGCTGGTAATGCTTAGCGTTCAGGGCTTTGTTATATATGGGCCTCAAGGTGCTCTCTGATTCGTTGATTGACGGATGTAGTGCGCAGACCAAATAAGGCGCGTCCGCCCTAGCGCCTATCATAATCATGGATCGGTTCACGGAGTAACATGTGTCAATCTGAGCATGTTAGATCCGGTAGTGACTGTTGAGCCAGTGGGGCGCATGCGTGTCAATCATAGACACAGCCGTCAGTCGCTACTTCTGGACGCATGGGTAGATGGTGTAGTCTATGTGATATGCGCTTATGTTGGTTACACCGTTCCCATAGTGATTTGGAGTAAATGCCATAGGTACAATACAAAAATTATTGAAATCCAAAATGCGAGGGGGTTATTGGGAAACTTGTGATGCGGTACTTGGGACAGCGCATAGGATGGATCAGTGAGTGTTTAACATTGGTTTTTTGAAAGAGAGACTACACAGGCACAACCCTTACGGTTACAGTTTTAATAAGAACCCTTTTTTCTCAAAATAGAGTTACAGCCATAAGTTGCAGACCCTTCAGGTTTTCTCAGGTTTTACCCGGACAGGTGGCCCCATGGAATATCGTCGTTTAGGCCTTCAATGTGGGTGCCCAAACGAAAAACCCATCGTTGTTCTTTTTGAAAAAGGCCGGTTTCTGATTGCAAAAGTTCAATTACGGTCCAATGCAGATCATTGACACAATGTTGTTGTTCCAGGAAGTGAGAAGCCATCTTTGTAGTTGTTTTTTTGCAGCGTATGTTGCTTTTATGTTCTCCTATTCTCACTTTTACAGGTCGTGTGGTCATGCCTATGTATTCTAGGCCAAATGGGCATGTTATCATGTAGACAACATTTTTTGTGTTACAGTTAGAAAATTGTCGTTGTTCCCATGATGTACCATTCCTGAAAGTTATGACCTTGCTTTTTTAAGTCAGATGGCAACTACTGCAGTCACCACAGGGGAAGTGTCCTTGGACTCCAATGGTGGTCTGTCTACCAGTAGGATTTTGACGGGGTCTTGTGTGTACCAGTATGTCCTTGATGTTTCTGCCCCTGCGATGTGCATACATTGGTTTTTCGAAATCCAAATTCCCACAGTTCAGTATCCTCCAGTGTTTGTTTATCACTTTCGACACTTCGTTGGACATGGTTGTGTAGGTCGTGACACATATTGGTCTTTTGGTCATTCCTTTGTCTTGTGGATTGTCTTCAAGGAGTGCATCCCTGTGATTGTTCCTGGCCCGTTTCATTGCCTTGTCAATGGTTCTGAAGGGGTATTGTCTTTGCATTAGTTTTGTTGTCAGATCTTTGGCTTGTTTGTTGAATTGGTTCAATTCTGTGCAGTTTCTTCTGAGACACAGGAATTGTCCATACGGTAGGTTCTCCCTGAGGTGTCTGGGATGGAAACTGTCGTACCGTAATAAGCAGTTCCTGGAGGTGGGTTTGAAGTGGGTTGTACTCTTCAACCTACCATCCTCCGTGTATATGTTTAAATCCAGGAAAATCATTGACGTGCTGGAGATGGTGCTCGTGAATTTCAGATATCTGTTCTGGTTGTTAAGCCATGTCACAAAATTGGAAGCACTGTCCAAATTGCCATCCCAAATGATGAAAATGTCGTCTATATACCTTTTCCAGGTATTGATCTGAGAGTGATATGGGTTGTCTGTATGTAGGATTCTATTTTGTTCCAGGTGATAGACATACAGACCAGCGAGACTCGGAGCAAATGTACTACCCATGCTTGTTCCATGGGTCTGTAAATACAAGGTCTGGTTGTATTGGAAGAAATTTTCTTTCAAGGCTATGGAGATACATTCTAGGACCAAATTTCTCGGGGTTTGGTATTTCCATATATTGCTGAAGAGTACTTCCTCTATGATTTGCAATGTCTCTTCATGAGGCAGGCTGGTATATAAGCTCTCTACGTCGAGGCTTAGTAGGAGCTGTTTTGATGGATCAAATTCTTTGTCTTCAAGTAGTTGTAAGACTGCCTTGGTGTCTTTCAAATAAGTGCTAGCGGATTGTACCAAAGGGCGGAGAAATGCATCCGCAAATTTAGACAGGGGCTCCAGAATGGAACCGATCCCAGAGACGATAGGTCTTCCTGGTGGGTTGTTGATGTTTTTGTGGATTTTAGGGATGCAATAGAAGTACGGTATTCGCGGTGATGGTTGTTGTAAAAACTCAGCCTCTTTTTTACTTAGCCAGTCTTGGGCTAGACCTTCCTCCACCAGGCCCCCAATCCTGATGCGTAGTCTTTCAGTTGGGTCATCGTGCAAAATTTTGTAGTTACGTTCATCAGATAGTAAACGTTTGCACTCCGTATCATAAGCCTCAAGGGTTTGTAGTACAATGGCACCCCCTTTGTCCGCTGGTTATATAACAAGTTCGCTATTGTTTGTTAGTTCCCTTAGGGCTTGTTGTTCATCACCACTAGTGTTGTGGAAGGGGTTCCTTTCTTTCATGTTGAGTTGGTTGACCTCAGTGATGACCGC
The DNA here is from genome assembly GCF_964263255.1 of Lissotriton vulgaris. Lineage (NCBI taxonomy): Eukaryota > Metazoa > Chordata > Amphibia > Caudata > Salamandridae > Lissotriton > Lissotriton vulgaris. The sequence goes on along the minus strand of NW_028251051.1, from coordinate 119,108 downwards.
TTTTTCAAAAGTTAGAATTTCTACTGGTATTGTGGTATCCGGTGGAGTGAAGGTTGATTTTAATTTTAAACCAGTATCTGTTTTGTCCTCAGGTGGTGGCTTGTCTTTAAAGAAAGCTTGTAGCTTCAGTTTCCGAAAGAATTCTTGCAGCTCCATGTTGAGTCTGAAGATATCTGGTTTTTGAGTCGGTACAAACCCTAGTCCTTTGTTCAATACATTTTTCTGTGTCGCTGTTAGTGTCAACAGTGTGAGATTGACTACTAGGTCCCTCTCTTGCTTGTCGATGGCTGGTTGGGGAGGGATCCGGTCATGCTCCTGGTTGTCCGGGCGTTGGGCTGGTCCCGATCTTCCCACGCCACGGTGTTGCCTTTCCGGTTCCTTCCTCGTGTGGTCTGGCGTGTGCCTAAAAGGCTGTTGTTGGCCTCCATAAGGCTGTTGTTGACCATAGTAACCTTCGTTATACTACGGGTTCCATTGTGGGTAACTCAGTGCTCCTGGCCCAAATTGAAAAGGGTTGAATTGTGGAGGGCCTAAGTATTGCGGATATTGGGTCTGTGGTTGATAACCCCTCCATCCCCTTTGTCTGGGGAATTGTTGTCTCCTTTGTCTCCAACCTCCTCTGCGTTGTCTGGATCCTCTATTGCTGCTTGAGTTCGATCCTGAGGAGCCGTTATCCGAGACGTCGCTATCCGCGTCACTGTAGGTATTTTTGGAGACATAATCCGCTTTTGTATAAGGATATGCATTTTCAGGTGTAAATTTTGCTACATCCTTGGCCAGTTTATTCGTTTTGCTCTGTTTTAAGGTGAATTCGATGTCTGTCATCTGTTGGTTTAGTTCGTCCAGTCTGGTTTTCAACTCTTCTGGAGAAATGTACGTGTTGAGCTGGACCTCTATTTTGTTAATTTCAATTTTGAGTTCCTGAGTTATTCTGGCGGCAGTTTTTACTATTAATACCAGCCAGTCTCTTGAGCAGTGCCAGGATATCAATGACCACACATTGAAGGCCTGGAACGACTGACAGATTGATTGGAAGCAAATGCAGTCATTTCAGACCTACAGTATGGGTTTAGAAAGGGAAGAGCCACTGTAGGACAGTGCCTCAATTTACATCTCCTCATAGGGAAGTACACGGTCGCAAAGCAGGGGGACATACATCTAGCTTTTATGGATCTGTCCGCTGGTTTCGACCTTGTAAACCGACAGTAACTTTGGAGTGTTCTGTCAGATATAGACCTAGACCCTGTGCTAATAGCCTTCCTAGCCGATATGCATAAAGATACAAGTGCAGCAGTACGCTATAATGAGGATGGGAGTCTGACAGACGCTTGGCCGGTAAAATGAGGAGTAAGGCAAGGCTGTATTCTTGCTCCTCTGTTATTTACACTTTATATAAACAAGTTGGGTGAAGCCTTGATTTTATCATGTAAGGACATCCCCAGAGTTGGTCATAAAATGATACCTGCATTACTTTATGCAGATGACGCTGTACTAATTGCCAGGACTGTACAAGGTTTACAATCCCTATTAGATTGCTTTATTAATTTCATGGACTCCTTGGACTTAAAAACAAATTTAAAAAAATCTTATGCGATGTCTCTAGGTAGTAGACGGAAGAAAGGGGCAGTGTTTGTCTGCAAGGGGTCAGAACTCAGTAAAGTATCCACCTTCCCTTACTTGGGTATAGTTTTCGATGACAAACGATCATGGGTCGTGCAGCGTGCATTGAAAAAAAACATATTAGCGAGGGCGACAGGGGCCCTGTTGGGCTTTGCGAAACGCCTAGGCTGCAAGCCATTACCGGCCATTAGGAAAATCTATAAGCAGACTTAATGGGCAGCCCCAACCTGTATACAAACCCTAGGGCCTTAACTAAAATTATGATTAAGGCAGTGAAATCCCAATATCTAAATAGGTTGAAGGTACAGAGGGAAGAAGTGGAATTGGGTAAACCCTCAGTGAGAAAGTTTGTTATGTTAAGCACGGGGAGAGAGATCCAGCCGTACTTGACATACATAAATAAGCCATGCCACCTGTTTTTTCTGTTAAGATTTAAACATGGCTTGTTGCCATGGCTATTATCTTTTCCTAGGGGATTCACTAAAAGTGGGATGTTGGGGCCATGCCCGTGTGACTATAAGTCGGAACAAGATGTCCTCCATATGATCTTTTTTTGCAAATGTTATGCTTTGCAGCAAAATACATTCATCCTCCCATTATTAAGAGGGTGTAATTTTGAACAGGCCCGACCAGCTTTGGTTTATCTGCAAATGTTAGGATCTGTTGTAATATGCTTCGGGGTGGCGAGTTACATCACAGGGGCTGTGAGATGTCGTAAGAAAATGCTGCTACCATAATTATCCCCCTTTTTTGCACTTTTCGCACGTAATTTATTGGATAGTTTTTAAAATTATATGTGAAAATGTTGGTGTCTGAATTTTAAATACTATTAGTTTTCTGTTTGGGACTAACTTTTTTACTGTTTATATGTATTCACCAATTCATCCTGTAATATACTTTGCTGTGTAATCAGGACATAATGATATGATTAACTGTGAAAAGGAATATATTGTCTATGCTTTGATGGTTTTAAACTTTTCACCGAATAAAGCTGAATTTAGAATTTGAATTTAAAGAAGAAGGAGGACTATTAGGAGACATTGGAGACAATAAAGACAGAGCAGGACTAAGAGGACATGAGTGACTATCAGAACAAGCAGCACTATGAGAAAAGACAAGTGAAAATAAGGAAAGAGGGGAAATATCAGAAGAGAAAGAACAGTATAAGCAGAAAGAGGTAGACTGTGAGGAGAGACAGGGGAGATTTTTGAAAAAGGAGCAAGTAAAATTCCAAAATGTACACAGACACTCAGTGTGATACTAGACAAAAATGTTAAAACCATACATTTTACCCAAAACACATTTACTACACTAAAACTGACTGAACACATTCCATGTATATAACACCAACATTTCACTGGACAATCCTGACTCATTTTGCAAATACATTTCCAATTTCCTGCATTCTTTTTTTGCCAACATTAGATCCAAAAAGGAGACACAATAGAACAAAAAAGCTGCCCAAACGGGCTTGTAAATAAGTCCAACAGTGTATGCAGCAGACTATGTACACTGACTACAAAATTGTAGATTTAGAACACACTGTTAATTCTAAACAAGCAACACTATTAACTAATCTACAACTAAAAAAATGGCTGCACACATTCTACATTTTTTAGTACTGCACTTTATTGCACAAAGATGACTAACTAAACACATTAACTTACCAAATGATTTTATCACAATAGTAATCCAAATGTAGACAAACTCAGAATATGATTCTACAAACTTTACAAGGATAAATACATTACTCTTACTAAAAATAAAATGCACCACATACAGTCCCTTACAAGTTATCAACTCACCTTTCAAACTGATTGGAAAATTAAGAAGAATACCACTCACACAGCAGATAGTCTTACACAGAATCTCAGTGCTTCAGTGCTTGCAGCAGAAACAAAAATGGCACATTTTCTCTCTCAATTTACACATATATACACATTAAGATCAAATCAAATACCTTCACACAATAATTCAAAATCAAACACACATTTCTATTGGTTCAACATTTCAAACCTTTCCAACTGACATAACTTTCCACCCTACCCTCAACAGATCATGCAAAAGTCAACTGACAACACGGGTCAAAAGTTCAGCACGCTATAAAACACTGCTCCTCAATAACTTTAGACTATGCATAAGTACTTGCTTATAAGTACTAATAAAGAGCAACCAACACATAAACTTGATAGATATCCGTGAAATATATTTTTCTGATAGATTTTTTTCTTGATTAGGTACGCTTACAGGACGACTTACAGACTTTGTAGCGTACGTCGTACGTACGAGCATTGTACGCGGACGGTAAATTTATCGTAAAAAAATAGCCGGTATTACTAATTTTGTATAATTCCCAGGGACGCCATCCCCCGGGTCTAAAATACAACGATGGGGACCGTGGGCGGAGCCCCAAAGCCCCCATGGTCCCAGCTGGCTCCCTGCATCCTTTGGGAGCCGGCATTGCTTTTCGTCAGAGAGAGCAGCTTACATGCTGCTCTCCCTGATGAAAAACAATCTGCTTTCCTTTTTGAAAGAGAGAGCAGGTTTTCAAATAGTAAAGCAGTTTGCTGTGGTAGGGTGGGAGCTGCGAGGCTCCCGCCCTACCATAGAAAACAATTAGAGATAATGGGGTATCCCAATAACCCTCAGAATCATAGAAAACAGCAGTGTCCCGGGGGTAGGCACCCCGGGATGCTGTAGGAGCTGGCCCTGGGAGGTGGCGGTTGCCAGGGCCATCGAGGGCTCCAGGAGGGGGGCCATGCGGCCCCCCTCCCAACAATTGTAAAGCCCCGGGGTGGCGGTGCACAGGGCTGGGGGGTCCATCATGGACCCCCCGTTTTAAATATTAATGCCCCAGGGAGGTGGCGGTCCCTGGGTCATTATAAAACTCCCTAACCAACCCTAGGGGGTCAAGAAGTCCTAGAGCAAACAGCAAACATTTCCTGTCAATCTACACTCTCAATCTACACACATATACAAATAAATAACAAATCACATTATTACCACATTAAATCAAAAAGAAACACACTTTTCTATCACTTGAACTTTTGAACCCATTCCACCTCACAAAACTTTCAACCCTTCCCCCATTCCACATTCTGCCAGTTACCACTTCAGAGAACACCTAACTGAGCACACAGGTGAAAAGTTCATCATACATTGTTGCAAATCAAAACAGCAAGTGTGCTTGACTTCTCAATAAACCAGCTTATCTTCAGTAATGTTCTTTTCTATCACTTTTTCTTAACCAATAAATAAAAGGCTTATAAAAAACAGAAACATGCACCCTACTTTTCAGTGTAGAATGTTCTCAAACAACCAATCATTTCTTTTCTTTTTTCAAAACTGCATCTAATCCACCATTTTAGAAATATCTTAGTTTTCAAACTGCCATTTCATTTACAGAGACCATCTGAGTGCATGCAGACCTCTCTACAAAATGCTTACAGTGTGGATTGTGGGACACCCCTATATTTTCTGGAGCCAAAGGTACGCACAACAGAAATATTATCACAAAGACCTAGGTTTACCAAATGTAGACATTAAATGGATTGGACAGAGAGGGTTAAAATGGCACCACTTGATGCCATTGGTGAAATCCCTTTTGAATCTCCAACACCCTGACCTCATAATTGTGCACTGTGGTGGCAATGACCAAGGAACTTCGACTGGGGTAGGTTTGGAAATGCTTATGAAGGACACCTTTAAAGAATTTATTTCACTTTTCCCCCAAACTGCCTTCGTCTATTCTAACATTGTCAAAGTCAGAAATGGAACTGGTTCAATCAATTTTGTCCACAGATTGAGAAAGCTAGGAAACATGTCAATAAATCTGTTTCTGCTTTTCTCTGAGATTATAGAATGGAGTCCATTTACCACAACAATCTGCGTTTCAATATGGATGGCATCTATAGGAGAGATGGTGTACATTTTACAGATGAGGGTAACAGAGTCTTCCTCATCAACTTTCTTGTAGGTACCAAAATCTCTAAATAAACACAAGGGCTGTTTTTAGAGACACCAAAGATCTAAACACATAAGCTGGAGGTATATCTCAAAAATATTTTTTGTTTGTTTCGAGTCGTGCACCCAACGCATCAGAGTTGTGCACTCAACGCATAGAAGTCGTGTACCAAACGAGGTGCAGTCGCTCACCCTATAAGGTTGGCGTTGTGCATCCAATGTGTGCACACCAGGGAGCTGCACTGAGCGCCGTGCTGGGTGTACGACTCCTAATTTTACAGTAAATAAAATAGCCCCTATCACAAATTTTTATTATCCCTGGGGAACCCATCCCTCGGGGCTTATTTAAAATGTTGGGGAGCCCCAATACCCCCATGGTCCTAGCCGGCTCCCAGCGTCCTTCAGGAGCTGGCATTGCTTTTCCACATGGGGAACTAATAACATGCAGCTCCCCATGTGGAAAAGCAATTTGGTTTAGATTTTGAAAGAGAGAGCATTTTTCCCTGCTCTCTCTTTCAAAATCCATTCCAAACCAAGTTTGCTATGGGAGTTCGGGAGCCACGAGACGCCCGCCCTCTCATTGAAAACAGTGTCCCGGTGGTGGGCATCCTGGGACACTGTAGGAGCTGGCCCTGGGGGTGATGGTAAAAAAAATGCGTAAGGTTTCCACAGTAAAGTGCACTTCTAAAATATGTGGAATGTGTGTTGTCATCTCACCAGTTCCAGACTACTAAATGTTTTTTGATAAAGTGGAAGGGATACTGTTATTTGTCTAGAATCACACTGTGAGTCAGTGTGTATTTGGGAACATTGTGAGAGAAGCATTTGGTTGCTTCATGTGTTTGCAGACACATAAGTGCTTAAAAACCTTTCTTGTTGTCAAATGTATATAGAATTAGAAAATAGTCATTGCTTATCAATATGCAAAATGAGTTAGACTTTAACAGTAAAATGCAGTGCTGAAATATGTGGAATGTGTACAGTAACCTTAGTTTTTCTAAATCAGTAAATACGTTTTGATAAAGTCCAAGGGATAGTGTTGCTTGTCTAGAATTACACTGTGAGTCTGTGTACATTTGGAAACTGTTGTGAGAGAAGCCTTTGGATACTTCATGCGTTTGCAGATATATAAATGGTTAAAAACCTATCCTGTTGCAAAGTTTTGAAGGAATTTAAAAGCAGTCATTGCTTGCATATTTTAAAATCAGGCTTGTACTCTAAAGTGCAGTAATAAAATATGTGGAATGTGTGCAGTCATCTTAACTCTTCTAGACTCGTGAATAGTGTTGCTTGTCTAGAATCACGCTGTGAGTGTGTGTGTATTTGTAAAGCATTGTGAGAGAAGCATTTGGTAACTTCATGTGTGCTTGTACAGCTGTAATAATTCAGTCATTATCCAAGTATTCATGCAGCAATTCAGGGCATTAGCACATGTACTGCTTCAAACTGATATGGACTATGCATGTAGTGGTATAATCACCTTCACACTTGTGTTTCAGGCCTGCAATTCCCCAGTTAGTATCCATACACTCTATCAAAGACCCTGTGACTGCTCTTGCAATACCATAGTGACTCTTTCAGTACCATGTACTAATCCATTCACTAAAGTAAAACTCAACCAATTATGAATTCACCCAGTGTGTCTCCTTATAGTACTGTAATCATTCAGTCAGTATGCATGTACTCATTCAGTGAGCCAGGCTTTAGGGCATGGAGTGCTTCAAACTCCTGTGCACTATGCATATAGTGGTCAGTTCTCACAAATATACTCTGTAGGCCTGTCACAATTGAGCCCGTATGGGCTATCTTTGCTGTCTGCCATTCAATAGCAACATATTGAGTACAATCAAAGCATAATCTGTCTGTTGGTAAAAACACTTTCTTCCCTATTAAAACCATAGTTACATAACCTCATGTACTTTCTCTTCATGAACTTGTGAGATAGAAACCTATTATTATATATTTACAAATGACTGTACAACACTTCTACTACATTCAGTCCTTCAGAGTTTCTTTTCCATGTCCCCACCACGTTTATCAACTGCCATTGCATCTATCACATAGTATGTGAGACCTTTGTTTTCTTTCCCATGGAATTTTTCTGAATGGCACGCAACTGGATAGGTGCGATCACCATTCTTGATAGCCTGTAAATGCTGCAAAATTCTTTTATGGACTTCTGGAAATTGTACTACACACGTACTGCAAGTCACAAGGGCACTGCAGTACGTAAACAGCAAACTCTGTTTTGCAGTTAAATTTGCCTGTTATTTTTCTCATTATGCTGGACAACCCCAGTTTATATTGTGTGGTATTGCTTTTCAAAAAGGCATGCCTTACATTTAGAACATTTTAGGAACCCCTGTTTTCTACTTAACCAGGTTTCCTTAGGTTGATGTTGTTTCAGGGAGTTTGTCCCCAAAATCTGTTTAAATGATTTTACATTCCTAAAGGTCAGTTCTGGTTTCCGTTGCACTACTTTCCCCCAGAACAGGGTCATTTTTAATTATGTCCAAGTGTTTGTGTAGAATGCTTATCAATCTGTCTTGTTGAACACTGTGTTTAGTAATCATATGACAATGAGTACCTGTGTCTTCTGATTCTTTTTTTTTCTTTTGTTCAAACAGTATTTCTTCTCTCTTTCTCTTTGACACTTTACCTATTGCCTCATTTATTCATTTTCAGGGTACCCTCTACTTTCAAATCTTGAGACTATTGAGCTCGAATTTAGTTTCCTCCTCATCACTGCAATTCTGTTTTGTCCTTAGACAGTCTCCAAATGGTATGCTTCTTTTTAAATTGGTGGGATGGAAACTTGTTGCACGAAGAAACCTATTACCAGAGGTAGATTTCCTGTACAGTCTGGTTGCCACCTTTCCTAGTTTAATATACACTGTGAGGTCAAGGAAATTTTCACTATGCTTACTGATATCGCCAGTGAAGCTCAAAGTTAAGTTATTCTTTTGAATCCTACTTACAAAGACCTTTGCTTGTTCTTCTGTGCCCTTCCATACTAGGAATAAGTTGTCGATGTACCAACACCAGTGCATAATGTGCTCTTCCCATTCAACCTGGAAATCAAGATTCAGGTGACTTTATGAGAAGAATTTAAAATCTTACTTGGGTGGATGATTACTTTTTAATCACAATAGATGTGTCCACATTGTGTGCCAGCATTAAGCATAAGGATGGTCTGAAAGCCATTAAACACTTCTTGGGGGCTAGACCTATAAGATTGTGGGCGGCACACACATAAATAATTCTGAGGATGGTGAAAGTATGCTTAATGAGTAAGTTCTTCCTATTCAATGAAGATCTTTACCACCAGGTACGTGAAACTGCAATGGGCACCTGCTTTGCCCCCAGCTATGCAAATTTGCGTATGGGCTGGTAGAAAGCAGGTGATGCGGATGCAGTACCAGGTTGAATGGGAAGAGCACATTATGCGAAAACAGTGAAAAGTTTGTCTAAAAATGTCAGTGAATTGAAAAAACTATCAGTCTGTTTTCACATTAATCACAGTTGTAGTTTGTCATGTGACTTGTTTGAAGCATGTAATGCTCTTTAAAAAATTATCGGGTTGGGGCAGCTGAAAAATCCAAACAAACAGGAAACCACTTTGAAGAGACTCGACACAAAAGTAAGTATCAGCTCATGTTTATTTGTTTACAGCCTGCCAGCAGTAGAATGTCGAGTAACAGCATAAAACAATGCACACCAGATGCGTTTCAGGGGTAAACCTTTCTTCTATGGCATTAAAGCATGACGACTGGAAGCGCTGCATGAAGTGCACAATTAATGTTTCAACACCTGCCCTCATGGGCGTAGCCATCCTCGTGATCCTATGGGTGATGTAGTGCACTTATTTTTAAACTCAGTGGTTGCGTTGCTTAACAGTCTCTAAATTGGCCTTCATTACAATGCAAATGTCCAAGATGGGGCCTGACTCCGCTTTATGGCTGCCACACAAACCTTTTGAACCGGCAATGCTCATGCAAGGGCAATGGTTCACCTTCGTTCATGAACGCTGCAGCACCATGTGGTGCCGCCACGGACCCGCAGCAGCGGTGGGCTTCTCTTCCTGACCGGGTTGGGGCTGATGAAAAATCCAAACAGGTGTTCTTAAACAAATTCATGTGTATAGCTTCTGTGATTGCAGCCTGGTGATCGCCTGCTCAGTGGCAATGCTACTATGCTTACTTGTTTGCAACTTTGTGCTCATTTGGCCTGATTAAGTACGAGTGTAGTACTTTACAGAACTGCGTAATGCTAGAGAGACTAGAGACTCAAGTCTAGTCCTTCCATTGTACTCCTGCTGCCACTAAGAAAAAGAGATTGTGGTGGATTGATAGGTTGAGTATATTATGACTTGGTATTAGTAGTAGGACATTTTTCAGTGCTCTGCAATAATGATGACGGACTGTGTATGTCACGTCGCATGCTGCTGAGTGCTGGCAGTCATAATACAACCTTTTTGTTGCTGGTTTAGTTAATGATTTACATAACTTTCCAAGTAGACGGTCTGCGAATCCATCAATACTGTACTATCCTCCTAGTTGACCAGATCAGATAGGCCAATACATGCAGTGCAATTGTTTTAGATTGTGGTCAAAAAATCAAATATTTCAAAAAAACAATCATCCATGTTTCTGTTTATTTCATGATCATCAGCAACTCCCAGGGGCAAGAGGACAACATCGACGCCGGCGGAACAAGGTGGGCAGGATCGGTCCTCCGAGGTCTCTTCTGCTGGCCCCAGTAAGTTGTTCTGGTATAATGTTAATATTAATATTAATAATTATACTTCCCTAACTTTTACAGCACCTATTCATTCCAAACTGTTTCCTAATTTTATTTTTTACAAAATTCTTATCCTGCCCCTTCTATCACTCTCTGTGCTATTACTATTTACTATTATTATGATTTGGTCTGTGTAGGGTGCTAAGCTTGCCCAGTCGGCAAACAGTGTTAAACAAAACTCTGATCCTGCAATATCTCTAGGCACTGAGTGCAGTCCTCTGGGTTGCCCTTGCTGTCTATTCCAGTCTTCTTAATGTAAGTGGTTTGACAATTTCCAACAACAAAATGTCAATGTGTACACCAAGAATAAGCTAGTAGTTGGCTTTTTTGATTTAATAGGAGCACATACCATACCAATAGGGTTTCAGGGACTATTCTGCACATACAGAAGTATGGACAAGATAAATAGGACATTGTTGATGATAGGTGCAGTTCGACTTTCCACATACCTCAGTCCGAACAGAAGTTGAACCCCAATCCCCTGACTGACTGACTATCCAGCGTGTCTGACCAATGATCATACGACCCAGAAGAACAGAAGAAGACTACCGCCTAATCCCGACCTATCTCAGTCACAGAGGCATGCTTGCGAAGTGCAGTAGTGCAAACCCTTCCGCTCACTCACCCGTGAACAAAAACTACACAGTGTTTTTTAGTTTTAAGGTTTTATTTTCAAATAAGAAATAAAAAACTATTTCGTTATTTTTAGTAGCACAGTATTCCGAGCAAGCAGTGGTGATATATGACGTTAAAGTTTAAACACCCTTCCCTAGAATCAATATACTTCCACTTAACACATCTAATTATTAGAATCACTGTGCAGGAGCCCTCACCTTGTTTGAACTTCAAGTACTGGTGGTGATGACGAGTAGGTGGTGAATTGAAAAGCTCTTGTTGGCAGAAGGGCAATGGAATCTTCTGTCTGTAATTAGAAAAATGGTGCACGTTAAAAAGCAAGCATTTTTCAGTTGTGAAAAAAAATGTAGCATGTAATGGCTAGGCAAATTCAAGGTTAACACCCTCCCCAAAACCGTCACTTTGTTTCATTCCCAATAATTAAAAATTAGTTATATATTAACATTTTCTTCCATTACGAGACGAAAAAGGGGGTGGTGTATGGCATCTAAAAATATGACATGTTTTTTCTAGGCATCATCATAACATCTGATGCAGCACCTTCTACCACCAGTGCCGGGGCCAGCAGCGCGGAGACACCCACTCGTCCAGGGGCTGATGCAAATGGCGCCACAAGTGCCACCAGGAAGAGCTGTGGGGGATGGCTCTGCAGCAGCGGACGGTGGTAAGTTATTATGCTCCTTTCTTATTGATATTTTAGAGTAGGCTTGCAAAGGAGTGTATGATGTACTGTACAGTAGACAGTACACAAGTACAAGTACACTGTACTGTTCAGAACAGTTACTAATTTAGAACTACATTTTTGCTAATCACGGAGAAGACAGTCACCCTTGACTTTGCAATAGTATTAGCGGCGGTAGTTCTCGAGTAAGCAATGGCCCCCTCTATTTGACTTCAACTCAGCTGGGAAACTTTTATCGTGAAGCCAAGTCACATCAGATGAGCTTGAGGGATGTGATGAACGAACAGGGAAAGAAGGGTGAAAGGATGGACGAGCGAGTCGTAATATTTATGACTGTAAAGAATGACACGTGTTTTTGAATGCAGGCACAGGTGGCTAATAGGAAGGAATCAGATGCATGGCTGCTTGAAGCAAGGATGGTTGGAGGAGAAAGAAAAGATGACTGACTGTGTGGGTGAATCAGAAAATGCATGTGTGATGTGCATTGCATTATATCATTTGGGTGAAACTCAAATGCAAGTCAAGACGGTGGTTTACCAAATAAAATAAAAAGAGTGTTAGTTGGTTGTTGAGAAAAAGTAAAGTTGGTACAGCTGAGACATTAAGAAAGATAGACGTTTACTTTGGAAGCCTGGATGGTATCTTCTTTCTCATAGATAGCAGAGGTGTATGTAGAGCAGACGCTCAGTGGGTGAAGAGTGTTACTTTGAACAGCATGTCCGTGCCAGAGTAGCACAGCAGAGGAAATCCAAATACTAGAAGTTGTGATTGTTCTGAAATACTCCCTTGACTAACAGTACAGTAGTTTACTTTGCAAGCACAGCATATATTGTGTATGTATTGTATAGTTCACATTATATCAAGTCAAGTCCCTGCCTCTGGCAATTATGGGTATCACACTCACTTCCTATGTTAATAATTTTCTTTCTGCTGTGTCAATCATGGGTGGACTATCGTTGTTGGTTGCTCAATCTATCAAAACAAAGAACCTAAAGTCATCCATCAAAAAAAGCAAAGATCATGTGATCGGCTGGTTATATGATCAGAAATTAATAATCTTCATTTTCCTTTTGTACTAGTGAAGGCCCGGGGGGCAGTGCGAAATATAAATTACATTGAGCAGTAGCCCTTGATGTAACTGAGTATGGCCAGTGCCACCCCTATAAAAAAGTAAGGGCTTCCCTATCCCCACCTGCATGTACTGTTTAAACTAAGGCGAGTCTGAGTCATCATGGCTTGTGTCTGTTTTTCTTGGGTTCAAGCTGACTGAGCTGGCATTATGCCGGCTACCACACATTCACATGCAAGTAATTTCTTTCGCAAAACAAGAAAAAAAAGAAGAAGACTGGTGTACTCTCTGACTCTCTGACTATGTAGTGAGTCCATAGTGCAGCTAGTAGAATTCCTGAAACTCCCAATAACGTTACAGACCTACAAAGACGGCGGAAAGATACATGCCAAAATGTTATACTGTGCTTGCAAGTTGCTAGTAGTACTGTGAGACAACTTTCTGTTGAATTATTTTGTGTTAATGTTAAAGAGTATTGGTTACAGTATTTTTCGTTCTTTCTTCATAGATGCTCCACTAAAGCTTACCAGGAGGGAGATGGCTGTCTGGGCCAGGGCCCTGAAACTGGAGGCCATTTGTGCCGAATATCGGTGGCTGGTGACTCAGGAGCAGGAGGAGGACACGGCAACAGCTGCATCCTCCTCCAGTGCCCCCGGGTCCACCAGCCAGCAGCCTCCAGCGGTATGCGCCCAGGCCCGATAGCCTCCCGCCGCTGCCTCGGAGCAGCTAAGAAGACACCAGCAGCTGCCCCCCCAGAGCCTAGATGGCACGTCAGTGCTGCCTCCGCCGGAGAGTGGACTCCCTGGAGTGCGTGGTAGAGAAGCTCCAGTGCCAGCTCCGGCACCACTGCAAAGAGATGGGGGACCACCGCTGAAAGAAGTGACTGTCCCTTGCCCCTTTTTTAAAGACAGTTTGGGGGTGGGAATTGGGCATTGGGGATTCAAAGAGAATTGTGAAGGATATTTGGACATTGGTTGGGGTTAGGGAGGGGGGTGAGTTGGGTCTTTTCAACACTTTATTTTTGTTAGGAAAAATATATTTATTTATTTTACATACTTAAACATAGTATACGCGTTTATATTATTTTGTGTGGTGGTGGGCGGGGTTACTGTACGTTTGGTTTCCTCAAACTTACCAGCAAAATTATCTAAACGTCGAAAATGTACATAAGTTCCACTAACAGAGTTAGTGAATTCTGCTGCCGTACTAGTACTTTACTAGTACTACTGTCAGTCTCTCCTCTCCTCCGAGTCCTAGCCATTATTCCATCTCCCCAAAATGCTTAGCTTACCTGTGATTCGTGTTTGAGAATAGGACTAGGCACAGGGCTAGCTGCATGGCAAATGGCGATTAAGGTTGGGTATGGAATCCTGGACGGATGAAATGTCATTGTTGTGCTGTAGTAGTAGTGATATACACTGGCAGTAGCAGCATATGAAAGGAAATGAAACATTGAGTGGCCTGAGTGTAGCATTAGAACAGTACGATAGATAGTAGGGTAGAGAACAGTGCCATAAATTGTAGCCTAAATATCAGTACTAGTTGCGTGGAGTATGGCTACTATAAGAAATAGTATTGAAGGTGAAGGGCACAACAGCATAAAAGCATTAAGCATTTGATTTGTCACGTGTAGGAGGAAGATGTTGTTGATGATAAATCCACGATGGCGCACATTGAATTCTGATTTGAATGATTTTTCTGTTGCTTTGACCTTATCCTCCCAGCAAATGTGTGGAATTATTGTTGTCATTTAGTCACACCTCAATGAAAACTGGATGGGAATGGGGGTTTTTGGGAAAGTTTTATGGAGAGAGGAAAAAAAACACAGCATGGAAAAACAACAAATGAAGATAAACAAATCATTGGATACGAAGATATCCATAAATCTTTTAAGGGACATAAAGGAAGTGCATGCACTACTGCATGCATGAAGTTGTTTGCTAAATGGATGGTTCAGTTACTGAAAACGAAATAGTACTTTCTACAACTTACTAACTATGAAGAAACAATGTTACAGTACAGGGATGCAATAATTATGCAATTTCACTTGCCTATCTGCCCTCAAAGAGAATAAACACTTAGTACATTAAATTAGTTTTAAAAATAGCAAAGAAAAAAAAAGACACACTCATAGAAGTTTACAACAATAACATTATTTAAAAGATAAGGAGAAGTGAAGCGAATACTGTAACTGTATGTTGTAGTTGTCGTGTTCAATTTGGGAATTTGCATGCATCCAGCCATTCCTCTTATTCGCGGTACTCCTGCATTCCATCTGACGCTCCGTCGATCAATCTTGGTGACCAGACACACTCTCCACAGCCTGCCTGGTGGATGCAGAACTGCGGCTCGCTAATGGTAAGCCTGAGTTAATCGTTTTTCCCATCGCACAGGGTAAAAGCCGTCCTGTAATTGCTGATGGAAAAACAGGAAGTGTTATTAAAACACCATGGAGAAAAAAATATAAGTTATGCTGTGTAGTGCAAAAATAACACTTTCAGTTTCAGAGGCGACAGTATTACATACAAGCATCATTTGTAAAGTGCGTACTCTGAGTCTCCTTTTCAAGGATAGTAAATGGCACACAGCAGGCCAGGGCCATGCAGACAGTCAAGGCAGGCACCACTGAGTGAAGCAACCTGATGTAGCATACCTCTTTGACACAGACAGACAAAGCATATCTAATTGTATGCAGCAAACCATATAGCCACAATTTTACATGAACTGCTGTCTGGACTCTGGCATAACAACACTACACTGGCTCGACCACTCCATACCACGACTAGACAGACATATAGTTCTGCTGTAGTAGTTGTTGTTGACTGGTTTACCTGTTTGCCACTCACGAATTGGCCATAGTTCTTCCGTAAACCGATGATAATGATCCATCCATCCCAGTGGGTGACTGTAAAGAAAAAAGATATAATATTTACCTTTGATCATCAGCACTCATCATCATCATGGTATATTGGCAAACAGTGAGTCCAAGGATATTTTGCATATTGGAAAAGGAAAATGCAAGTTAGTGGGCCCTGCAGTTGAAGTACAATTAGAATTTTAATAATGGTAAAAAAAACGAGTAGACTTGAGTTACATTTAGTCTGTAAAAGATTAAATAATAACAGAAGACATATGATTAATTTCATGCACAACAAACAGCAATTGCTTTCATCAAAGCCAGACAGCCAATTCTGTCCACTGCATGCCATGTCATTATTCATTACCTGTTCATTTTTTTGTCCGCATCTTGTTCTTAAATTGAAGGGCCACAGGGCAGACTCTTGTGTCAATTTCAGAAGTAACTGTCAGCAATCACCATTTAGTCACTAATTCCATTCCCACTTCTTTTGAGGGGAATTGTCTACGAAGCAACAGTTTCTTCATTCTGTGTAATCCAGCTATCTGCCTTGAGGGAGGGAAATGGATAGGGGGAGTATGGAGGAGGAGGACAGAGGAGCATGACTGAGTTGTGAACTTGTGAACTTCAGGATTGCAGACACAGCGGCAGCTTCAAAAAGGAAATAAGACGAAAACAGTGCTGCTGATGGATTTGTTGTGATTAGAGTTTTGTTGTGGATGGTAAAAGTTGCAAAATAAAGAAAGACACACAGGACTCAGAGTAAAAGTGAATAAGGAGTCAGGACGGAAAAAAAGAAAGTCAGTTTCAGGGCTAGGTGTCAGGGACGGGAGTAGGTCAGCTAACAGAGAAGAACTTCCGTCACCTAAGTCGGTGTCCTCTTCTTCCTGCGTGGATTCACATATTTTGTAATGTGGTGGTATGAAGTGCTGATTCATCTTGATCATTGTTAACCTCTCCCGATTTTTGGGCAAGAGGTGGGTCCTTTTTTGAAGTTACAATGGCACCAGCAGCAATGAAAACACGCTCAGAAAACACACCTGCGAGTGGGCAAGACAAATAATTTTGAGCCAGGTTGGTGATCAGTGGCCATTGACCCCTCTTCCCATACCAATACAGTAATGGGTTCTGATAAAAGGAGACCTCTGTTGGGTCATCCAGAAAGGCTTGCACCATCCACTCAAGGTTCTCCAGGGGTGCTCCACTTTGCCTACCATCTGTGGCCTTTGCATCAGCACTGCAACAAGCAAATCCTTGATGAGTTATCCAATTTGCTTCCAACAATATTATGGCTGGGTCTGCTGCAGGTGAGGATGATGATACGGTTGCTGGTGTAGGCAACGGCTGTGAGGGAAAGTGACTGCCTTCGGCCACAGAAGTGGACCTTGCCGCCGGATGGCCTGCTGATTCAGTAGTACTTCTGCCGGGTCCTTCAATTTCCTGCCGCTCTTTTTCTAACCGAGTGGCTGACAGAGCTAACCAATGTTTATACATTGAAACATCTGCTTCATTAAAAGGAATGAATGCTTTGCTGCCCACTGTCTTTTTGTACCGTGGATCCAGAATAGTGGCACAAATGTAATGTTGTTCTGTATGTATTTTTTGGAGCCTTTCATTGTTAACTAGGCGGGTTATTAAGCTCACAGCCAACTGATATGCAGCTTGATTGTCAGTATCACCTTTGAACGTTGAAGACACCACCTTCAGTTGGTGCTCTAGCATGCGCAACGATGGGATAGATTTGCCCAAAGTACAGTCCTCCCTGCTGACTTCACGTGTGGAGACCTCAAAAGGACAAAGCATGTCTGTCAGACTTTTAACTAGCTTCCATTCCTCCAACTCTAGCCTCATGTCTTTCATAGTAGAACCCAGTGCAAAGACATACTCATTGATAACCAAGCACTGCTCAGACAGACACTCAAGCATGTAGAAGGTTGAGTTCCAACATGTTACCACCACCAGGATGAATCCTCTGACTGGCAGTCTACGGTCACATTGCATGATCCTCAGCTTCTTCCGGGCCTTAAAAGAATGACTGAAATGTGTGCAGATTCTTTGGCAGGTGGTCAGTAACTTGCTGACTGTGTTTTCCTTTTTTCAAGAAATCTTGAACAACAATGATAATACTGTGCGCCAAACACAGCACTCTGAAATAGCCACAGAATTGAAAGAAATGTGGATGGAAATTTCACAGAAGAAGACACTTAGCAAAACATTGTACAGCTTCAGCTTGAAGATACTTTCACATCAAGAAATTGGATCTTACAAATGTTCGGATCAATTGACATCTGCAAGTTTAATGTTCAAAGTTAAGAGGAATCATCTGGCTAAGTCTTGGTCTTGCTGCTTCATGAAATCATGTTTTGAAATCTGTAGAAGAAATTGAATACTTGGCACTGAATGAACTGGAAAGTACAGATATACTGAAAACAAATATGCTGGTTACGTACTATCCAAATAGAAGTCCATACCTGGAAAACATATGTCTATATGAAATACTGCAACAATATATTTTTTTTTAAAGTCACAGAAAATATAAATGAAGGAAAATACGCTGTACTTAGATCTGCAGGATGTTTGGTAAAGCATGAAAAATGAAATCTGATTATTCACAGGAAATGAAGTTGTGATACTCCAGATAAAAGAGAAATTTTCTATTTAGCTCTTCTGCAACTCTTCAAACCTTGACAGACTGAAATGGAATTACTTGGACATTGTGACTGCTATGAGGATTCCTTCAATGCATGCAAAGATAGCATTGAAAGTACAATGATTCCAAAATATTGCCAAATGTTGAACGATGAGATTAATCAAGAAAGAACTATTGCAGCTGGAATAGATAGATAGTTCTCAACATAGTCAGAGTTCTGCTTCACAAAGTCAAGATCCACTAGGAGGAGCCATACTTGAAAATGAAGCAGCAATAACAATGAATGAAGTGGAAACGGTGATGGAGCAAGCACAACAAGACAATATTGATTTGGAAAATTTAGAGGAACATCTGAATACTGAACAGAAAGAAATATATCACCAAGTTACACAACAGATACAGCATGCTTTACTGCATGAAAATAATGATTGCCAATGTACATCATTTAGACCTATTCTTATGTACATCAGTGTACAAACTGGAACGGGGAAGAGTTTCTTGATAACATGTTTATCAAGTTATCTATAGAAAACAACAGATTCACATTTGTCTTGTGTTGTAAAAGCTCCAACTGGGTTAGCAGCACACAACATTAAAGGGATTACATTACATTGTCTACTTATATTACCAGTAGAACATGAAAATAAATTGGAATACCACAAGCTATCTGGAGAAGCTTGTTTCGAAGTTTCAAGAGTACTAAAGAAAATGAAACTTCTGGTAATTGATGAAGTAAGCATGGTACCAAACTTAATGCTTGCGTTTTTACATTTGAGGAAGCAGCAGATTTTGAAAATAAATGTTTTATTTGGAGGAAAACGTACTTGTATTTGGTGATCTACTACAACACACACCTGTGAAAGGCCAACCGGTTTTTAAGCCCTTCTTCATGAAGGAACTAAAAACTCTTTCGTAAGTATTGGACATGTGAATATTTGGAGTTATTTTGAATACAAGGAACATATCAAGAACACGTGAAAAGCAAATGATGAATATTATGGATATATTCTTCAAAATATAAGAATTGGTGTCCTAACAAAGGATGGAAAAAATGCTTTACAAAGTCGGCTACTAAAAATGTTGTTTCCAACAGAAAATATTGCGCTGAAACAATCTACCGAAGAATTGCATAAAAGGAGTACTTTGCTGTATGCTAACACTGAAAGAATGCCCTACATTCAATGAAGAACTATTGAAACTTCAGAATGAACCATTCCTGAAAATGGTAGCTATTGATAAAATAAATCATGAAGGAGTAACTATCCTTTTGTCAGAGAAATTGCAGTTAAAATTAGACTCTTTGGAAAAATCGATATCTAAGACTGCTGGTTTGGAAAAGACCTTACATGTCTCTGTAAACTGCCAGGTAATATTAGGGCGTAATTTAGATGTTGAAAACAGTTTAGTAAATGGAGCAATGGGGTAAATTGTTGACTTTGTGAGTTATGAAAATAGAGATGAGATTGGATTTTTTAAGATTACATTTGATCAGAATGAAGACGTGAAACAAATTTGACGCTGTTGTGTTCATTTCTTGCTTGTAAAAGATGTGTATGTTCATTGAAAACAGTTTCCTGTTTGTTTAGCATATGCAGTGACTATTCATAAAGCTAAAGGTGTAAGTGTAGACAACGCTTTGGTAAATATTGGAAGTTCTGTGTTTAAAGAGGGTATGGCGTATGCTGCATTGTCTCGATTGTATTTGATTGATTTTGATGAGCAAAATTTAACTGCAGATGTAAATTGTGTAAAAGTGTAAAATAGGTTATGAAGACTCTATGGGCTAGATGTAGGTAATTGAAATTTACCGATTTGAAAATACCGAATTTTACTGATTCAGTATTTTCGAATCGGTAAAGGTTATGTGGGTAAAAAATTGGTAAAAAATACAGAATCGTTAAGATTCGGTATTTACCGAATCAGTATTTACCAATCCGGTAATTGCCATTCATTCCTATGGGCCGTAGGAATGAATGTAAATTACCGAATTGGTAAATACCGATTCGGTAAAATAGGGAAAGAGTCAAAGGTGGCAGGGTGTCACTTTGACACCCTGTTGCACCCCTGAATAGTGCTGGTGTGCACATGTGGCATACATACATGCCCTAAGGGCATGTGTGTCTGCCACATGGCACTGGTGTAAATGCACACATTTGCATTTACAGAGATATTCCTTATTTACCACCAACTAATAGTTGATGGTAAATAACGAATCCTTAAGGCACAGGAGCACTCTTCAAAGTGTCATTTACTAATTCCTACATCTGGCCCTTTGCTCCTAACTTAGGTGAATATCATATTTATGAAAAAGGTTTAATACATCCAAAACAAAAATATTATGAAGATTATACTGAGGTTGCAAAGAAAAAAGAACTGAAAAGAATGATGAGTCTAGAGAGAAAATAGAAGGGAACACGGTTGCTAATATTGTAGGATATCAGTTAGAAAATAGTTCAGGTATCAACTGCTATGCTAATGTAATTGTGAACATTGTCTTTTTTTTAGAAAATGTACATCATGCAATTATTGAAAATTGAGAAAAAAGTTTTTATTCTTTGTTACATTATATTTTTGAGAATTTGAAAGCTGATTAAAAGAAAATCCATACCGCTTCTGAGGTGTGGAATCTTCTGGATATATGTTCTGGTTCTTCACAATTTACGCAGAATGTACAGGAATGCTCAGGAATTTCTCATGTTTATGCTTGCAGTATTAGAAGATGAAGTTATGCATATTGAAAATCTATTTGAACTACGTTACAGATGGTTTCATAGATGTGACAGCTGTTCATTTTCATCTACCACTAAACTAGACACTGAACATTTCAGATTCATGTCAGATTTGTACTCAGTGCAAATCGGAAATGTTGTCAACATTATTTATAGAAAGATGTGGACAATATATTATTTTAATGCTGCAATGTTGTAGAGCCGATGGAACAAAATTGGAAACCAAAAAAAAAATGGTGGCAGGTCAAGTGTCAGGAAGAACTTTTAAAAAAGTGGCTATTGTTTTCCATGATGGACCAACTTCAACATCTGGACACTCTACTGTCTATGTAAAATGCAATAAAGGATGGACACTATGTAATGATGCACATTTAAAGTATACAATTTGGTTGCCCAATGAATTACTAATTTCATACTTCATATTTTTTATGCAAAATTCTAAGAAGATATCAACATGAATTACTGAGTATATTTTGGATATTTCCACTACAAATGATTTTAGAAACATCATTCCCACTATTGGAAACAAGTGAATATATTTTTAGAAGTGTAAGTTGGATATTCTCATTGCAAATGTTTTTAGAAACATCATTCGGCCTATTGGGAAGGTGTGTATATGAATTCAAAAGTTTATTTTGGATATACTCAATGGAAATATTTTCAGAAACATCATTCGGCCAATAGGGGAGATGTACGTAATTATAGTTTCACATATTAATTCTGTTCTTTCATATTGCGTTTCACAGATTGTGTTAAATGAAGGTTGTGCTATATATTCGATCTTTTTATTATATACCATGTTACTAAGGATGTTTATTTGTGAAAATGTAAATACCAAGTTGCATTGGTTGTAGATATTTTGAAGAGAAGTATGTTTTTTTTAACAATCGTATTGATTGTTTTTTTACCCGCTGTCATCTGATGATTAACAATGAAGTCACTGTTTATGGTGGAGTGGTGCGGCTCACTGGTTAGAGGTGGCAGACCCGGAAGCAGAGAACGGCCCGGGACCAGGGTTCAATTCCCGACGCGGCAGGGTCGTGGACCAGGGTCAGCGGACTCGATAATTCTCGCCTCGGTGCCTACTCTAACCAAGGATCACACTCGGCAACTCTGGGCATTAGCTTGCCTCATCTCTGCAACGGCCCCCCACATTCGCCGGGGATGCCTGGTTTCACCTTGGAGATAACCAGAAGGGACCATCTCACAGGGATAGCCAGGACGGGTTCCCCAGCGGTCTACAGCGCCACGACGCCTCAGGGCAGCAGTGCGCTTTACAAGACCACATACATTACATTACATTACATGGTGAAATTCAATAGAATCTGAAGACAGCAAAAAATGGCAAATTGAATATGTGATGTAATTGTATACTTATGTTGTGTTGCGAAAACTATAATATTATATGTAATAACAGAATTTTTTATTTCTTTTTTACAGACCTTACTACTAAAGTTTAAATACTTTAAATTTGCATTTTTTTTAAATGTGATATCATAATACTATTAATTTCATATCTACTTGAAAACAGGTAAGATTAAGACACTCAGGTACTACCCTTGTAGTCCATCAAAGTGTGACTCCCCATGCCCATCTCCAGTCACCCAGCCAGTAGTATATAATAATGCAATTTCTCCACTAATACCCAAGTATTTCTACATTCTGATTACACTCTCCTTGCGGTACTGTAATCATCCAGTCACTGCTGATGTACTCATACAACGGCCCAAGCTGTAACACAAGCAGTGCAACAATTGTCTGTGCACTATCCATACAAACCTCTAAGGAGTCACATACTACTCATTCACTCCTCTAAATACTCAGGTAGTACCCATACACTCTAGCAATCACCCTGTCTGTCCCCATGCACTTCTCCAATCACCCAACTAGCGCGGTATACTTATCTAATCACTTAACTAATACCAGAGCACTTATAAATACACCATACACTCTCTTTGCAGCATTATAATCATCCAGTCACTAGTCTTGTACTTATGGAATGGCCTAACTACTAAGTTATAGGGAATATATAGTTAGAAAGTAGCATTTAAAAATATTTGAAATTCACTGGAAAAAAACATAGGTTTCAGGGACGTTATAGTTAGAAATGATAAATTTAAAAACATTTGAAATTCACTGACAAAACCATAGGTTTTAGAGACGTTATAGTTAGAAATTAACATTTAAAAAACCATTGAAATTTACTGCAAAAAACATAGGTTTCATTGACTTTATAGTTAGTTGGACATTTCACTAATACAAAACCAGAGAATTTTCGCCGTTATAGTTAGTTCAGCTAACTAGAACTCATGCCCCTGCAATGCACTGCTGATGACGTCACATATTACATCATTCATGACATGGTAAGTGACATCACTGATGAAATTTCAAATGACATCAACGATGACACAATATCTCCCTTCATCATAATAAAATACAAAAACAATTAACAAAGTGAAACATAACATAAATAAGTAGTCAATAAAATACAAACAATCTAAGTATGGAAAAATAAAAGAATTTCAATCATGAATTCTCAAGGGTTTAACAATATTCTGTCTACTATTCCTTCACTCAGACAAAGGATGAACAGAGCGTTTAGACTCTGAAACATCGGAGTCAGAAGAAAAAGTTGAAAAAGGAACAGCACAAGCATGCAAAGACAAATTAGATGGAGAAGAAAGATCATGGGGGGAACATCATGATAATGTACCTTCAAAACTCTTCCCTTATTCCACCATTCGTTCCTGTTTGTTCTCACTGCATTCTTGGTCAAAACTTCCATTTTGACAGAAGGTTTAAATTTTGACATCCCCTTAAGAACATGATTGTGATCTTTCACACTAACCCAATCTCCTACACACAAATCTCTTTCACTCTGTGCAAAGTGTCATAGTGATTCTTCATTGAAACCTGACATTTTTCAACATTAGGTCTCACAACTTTGTCCACATTTAACACATGTACATTTTTGTTCTGACACTCTCATAACCATGAAGGACACAACCTAGAAGCAGGAGGACGTCCTCGTAGAATTTCAAATGGCGAGAGGCTAGAAACAGCATTGGGACATGACCTATGGGACCACAGCATTTCTTCCACAGCTTTGGGCACATCTATCTTGTTTTGAATTGCCCACTGTATACATTCTGACAGCGTACGGTTAATTTTTTCTATTAGACCGTTTGCTTGAGGGTGATATAAAGCGATACATTTATGTTTAATTGCATTAGAATCGAGAAAACCTTTTATTTCTGTTGAAATAAATTGAATGCCATTGTCTGATATATTTTCTTTTTGAAAACCTTCTCTCAAAAATAACTTTTTTTAAAATGTTATGACACTAGTTGTGTTCGCCTCTTGAACAAATTTTCCTTCCCACCATTTACTATAGTAATCAATTACCACAATAGCAAATCTGAGCTTACGAGGAAGAACACCAAAAGGACCAATGAAATCTATGGCAAGTTTGGACGACCACACAAAGTCAAGTAATTTTACAGGATGAAGGGGAACAGCTTCAGTTTTGAGACCTTTATCACTCGTGGCACAAATGACACATGCCAGAACACTAGCATTAATAGCAGAATCCATCCAAGGCCACCAATAACTGTCTCTGATTTTCCTTTTGGTTCTGATTTGGCCTAATGTCCTTCATGACCATAGACAATGATCCTATCTGTCACAGAGACAGGTGGAAAAAATGTGTCTCCCAGTACCAACATTCCATTTTCTTCTATTGACAATTCATCTGAAACTTTAAAATAAGGTTGTAAGTCTTGGTGTACAACTTTTTCTTTTGGCCACCCATTCATTACAAACTCTCTTACACTAGTCAGCTCAACATCCTTTGAATAGTCCTACATCCACTCTTGTTCTGTAAATGTAGTATTGTGGCAAACATCAATACAAGCAATTAAGCATTCTTCATCATTTTCAACGTTACTTTCCAGATACTCAATGGAACTTAAAGCTGAACAGGATAAGTAATCAGCCCTTACGTTCTTACCACCTGGGATGTTTTTAACAGCAACATTATATTGTAGAAGTTTTGAACTTAACCTTGTTATTCTTGGTGTGTGGTCTTTAATGGTACAACCACTCAAAATGCTGACTAATTGTTTGTGGTCAGTTTTGAGTACGAATTTCCTTCCCCAAACAAAACATTTAAATCTTTCAACTGCCCAACATCAGGCCAAAAGTTATTTTTCTATAACAGAGAAAACTTTTTCATTAGACCTCAAAGACCTAGATGCAAAACCAATGGTCACTTCGATTTGCCCCTTCAGCTGTGAAATAGTGGCACCCAATCCGTCATTACTTGCATCCACTGTGATAATACAATGTTGTGTAGGATCAAAAGGTGCAAGAAACCCTGCTGAAATAATTTCTTTTTTTAGATTCTCGAATTCTTCTTGACAATTTTTCTGCCATGCAAAACTTTTCTCTTTTTTCAACAATTCTCTTAACCCAAAAGTTTTAGCAGAGAAGTTTTGAATGAATTTGGAATAAAATTCACAAAGCCCTAAACATGAAGCCACGATCTCCTTGCTCTTGTAAGTCGGAGATTTGACTATTGCATCGACTAACCCAGGTCTTGGTTCAACTCCTTTCTCAGAAATTACATGGCCTAAGTACTCAATGGTATTTTTCGCAAATTCGCGCTTCCCTCGATTCGCAACAACTCTGAATTTTTGCAACCTCTCCAAGACTGGATGCGTTTATCATGAACGGACAGATTTTCCCTTGCTAATAAGATATTGTCCTGGAATGTTAACACACCTTCAATTCCTTCTAATACATTCTCTAACACATGTTGAAAAACGTCTGCTGCCGAAGCAGAAACAAGAAAAACTAGCACTCAATAATCTATCTGAGAATTCTGAAATAATAATAAAACCTGCAGATAAGGGGGGTGGGATTGGGCTTTGAGACAGGAATGAATATGAAGAAGAGGTATACCGCCAACTGTCCAACCCTACACATGATCAGGTTTTAGAACACAATCCTACTCAAGAATTACAATCAGAAATACAAGAAATAACTAGGGACGGACTAAGGAGGTTGGATATGCCAAAATGAATATGATTTCTTGAATAGTGTTTCTAACAAAATACCGAACATCTGTGTCTTACCAAAAGTACACAAGTCTACCACAAAACCACCAGGGAGACCAATTGTGTCTGCTTGTGGCTCACTTATGGAGCCATTGGCTAAATATATAAACACTTTTTTGTTGCCATTAGTTTGAGAAACAAGATCCTACGTACGAGATACAATGGTTTTCATAGCACAAATAGAAGGGCTACCTTTCGATCCAACAAAACAATGGTTAGTGTCTTATGATATTGAATCGTTATACACTAATATCCTCCTAGATGAGGCATTGGCAGTGATGGAATGAGCCCTTGAGAATAGAGAATGTCTCCATCAAGTACCAACTGATTTCATTGTGTCATTGGCATATTTGTGTCTGAAAAACAACTTTTTTAATTTTAAAGATAATTTGTACCTTCAAGTGTCCGGGGTCGCAATGGGTTGTAGTTTTTCCCCAGAAATTGCCAATCTGGTGATGTCCAAATTTAAAACTAAATGGATCTATGGCGACACCAATTGTTTTAAATCCCAAGTGGGGCATTGGTGTCGATACATAGATTATATTTTTTTGTATCTGGGATGGAGATGAACAACAACTTAATGACTTCCGTATGTGGTTGAATCAGAGAACTATAGAGTTCAATTTTACAATTTCAAAAGATCAGGAGAAACTAAACTTCCTAGATGTTTATGTACAACATGATAATGGGGAATTAGCGGTTGGCTTATATACGAAGCCGACAGACCGCAATACCCTATTACATTTTCAAAACAGCCATCCAAGAACGTTAAAAGAAAATTTGCCCTACGGTCAGTTCCTCCGTATTAGGAGGAACTGTACCCACAAAGAAGACTATTTCCATAATGCTAATATTCTGAATGACAAACTATTGGCGCGAGGGTACCCTAAAAAAATTAGTCAAGTGTGCACTATAGAGGGCGTGGTACACGCCAAGGGAAACACTCCTCACACCAAGAGAACGAAATAAGGAAACACCCCTAACATGCGTCCTCACGTTCGATCCTAAAGCAAACAAAGTGAAAAAAATAATCCAAAAAGAACTGGACATTAATAGAACCTTTAGGTCTGGAGAAACCATTGTTTGCATTCAAAAAAGGAAAAAACATCAGGCAATAGTTATTCATAGCAAATACCCACAATGAATTACATACTAAGGACTTGCGAAACCTTTTGGGTTTGCCCCTTGTGATGGGGCATTTCCGCTGCCAAACATGTACAGCGTGTAACTTTACAGCAGACACCAAAGAAATTGATATAAATGGACAAACCCACATCCAGAAAGTCTTTTCCAACTGTAATACCAAAAATACTGTGTATTGTATAAAATGCCCATGTGCAAAATTCTATATTGGGCAAACAACACAAACTATAAAAAAACAAGTACCACAACACAGGTCTAGGAATAAGTGTAAGGTACATGGGGCTCCATTGGTACAACACTATTTAGATATTGGTCATTCTGAGGCGGACATTCACTGGCAGTTCTGAATGTAATATCTAATGTTGTGGGGTAAGACCTACAAAGAAAACTAAATAAACTTGTGGCCAGATTTATAGAAAAATATTATACAGCCAGAAAAGGTCTTAATGATAAAGATGAGATGAGGGCCTTACTACAACTATAGAATTTGTGGTGGTTACATGTGATAATGTCAATGCAGAGAAATATAGCTAACTGTCTTTTTTAATGTGTTACAAAAGTGTTAAAAAAATTTATGTTAAAAATATTTATTCTGACACCAAGCAGTTTCATGGCGCTAGAGACAACAGGAAGAAGGAGAATGCAGAATTACACAAAGGCCTGCCGGAAGAGGTGAGTTTTGAGTGAACATCTAAAAAGAGTGTAACTGGGAGAGAATCTGAGTTCGCTCGGAAGTGCGTTCCCAAGTCTTGGGGCCAGAAACGCAAACGGGGGCCACCATGTTTTTTGCGTTTAACTGTGGGGGTGGTGAGGAGGTTGTGATGGGAGGAACGCAGATCGCGGGAAGGAGCGTACCAGCAAATTCTGGAGGCAACAAAAGCAGGACCTTGATTATGTAGCGCCTTGAAAATGGTGCAGCCGAGTTTGAAGACATACCGCTTGGTATCGGCAACCAATGAAGTTTCTTTAGTAGCGGGGTGATGCTGCCTGATTTTGCACGAGTTGCAAGGTAGGCAGGAATGCCAGCGTAAAGAGCGTTGGCGTAGTCAATGCGGGATGTAATCAATGCTGTAATGACCAGCATGAGAGCCTCCATGGACAGAAGCCTACAGATTTTACGGATCCTGCGAAGATGGAAGAAGCAGGCCGAGATGACAGCGCTAATCTGTGGTTTCATTGAGAGGTCTTTGCAAATGATAACGCCAAGGCTCTTCACAGAGTCAGCTGGAAGGGGGGGGGTGCCCAGAGAAGAAGGCCAGAAACTGGCATTCCAGGGGTTAGCGAGGCCCCTGGTTAATACAAGTTTCGTTTTATCGGGATTTAACTTCAGCTGGCTATGATACAATCACTCGCTAATGGAGAGCATGGTAGATTGAAAATCAGTGCGGGATGTAGGGGTGGATTCAAGATTAAAAACTAGCTGGAGGTCATCCGCGTAGTTAAAGATGGTAGCTGGGCTATTACGGAGGAAAACGATCAGGGGCTGCATATAGAGATTGAACAGAAGGGGTGATAAGGCAGAGCCCTGGGGGACACCACAGGTCAGACTGGATCGGGGTGCTACAAAGGTAGAGAGGTGGACCGCCTGAGTACGCCGATGTAAGAATGATCGGATCCAATCAAGGGTCCGACCCTGAACATCGGCGTTGTTAACACGGTCGATCAGCAGGTTGTGATCGACCGTGTCAAAGGCCGCAGAGAGATCCAGTAGCAAGGGTGCCTGGGACATGTTATTATCAGCACCCTTTCTGAGCTCATCCATCACCGCTAGAATGACCGATTCGGTGGAATGGGCTGGCCTGAAGCCCGCCTGCTGAGGGTCAAGAAACTCAGAGCTCTCGATGAAGGAACTAAGACAGTTGGTAACATAGGTCTCCATGATTTTGCCTCGGTAAGGAAGCAGGGAGATGGGGCGAAAATTGGCCAGAACCATAGGATCCGTGTTGGGCTTTTTCAAGATGGGGACCACAGCTGCATGTTTAAAGGAGTCAGGGACAATACCTAAAGCTAGGGATTTGTTAAGAAGTGTGAGTGGAGGGTCAGGGCAAGCAAGAAAGGCTTCTTTGAGTATCTGCGGAGGGCAACAGTCATTAGGCGAGCCTGAGCTCACTTTGTTTAATAGAGCCACAAAGTCACTGCTAGTGATGGAAGGAAAAGCATCAAGTGTAGATGAATTCTGAGAGGGAGGGATCGGGACAAAGGGAGAGGAAGGGCTAGGGATGTTATTTTTTATAGTGATGATTTTGTTGATAAAGTATAAATTAAGAAAGTCACAAAGTGATTGTGAGGGAACGACTTGAGGAGTTACCCTATCGGGAAGTGTGAGCTCGTTTACAATGGAGAAAATATATTTTACCTTGGATGCCGAATTTAGGATTTTTTGGAAGAAGTAAAGCTTTTTCGCCTGGAGGATGGAGTTTTTATACAGTTTTAATAGCGCAACATATTCGGATTTTGCTTCAAGTGAATAGGTGCGTCGCCAACGACGCTCAGCTTGGCGGAGTGTCAGTTTATCCTTTTTTAGTTGGTCGGTAAACCAACGTTGGGTGTCGTGAGTGCTTTTGGACTTAATATTTTTCAAGGGGTCCATCTTATCACTGGCTGCTTTGAGCTAGGAATCAAGACAGGAGGCCAGGGTGGTGACAAAAACCTGGTTGCAAGGGACAGAGGCGGCCAATAGTGGATGGAAATCTTCTAAGTTAGCACGTTTCCAATAACGGGACATGATGTTAGCAGCGGGGGTCAAAGGGACAAAAGGAGTGTAAGCTAATGCAAAAGAGATGAAAAAATGATCGGACCAGGAACAGGGGTAGATGGAGGGATGGGTGATATCGATATTGGAAGTCCAGACTTGGTCAAGAGTATGACCCTTAATGTGTGTAGGGACATAGATATGCTGGGAGAAGTTCAAACCCAGCAGAAGATCAGAAAATTCAACCAATAGAGTACTCTCGCGGGGGTCTGAGGACCAATAATTAAAATCCCCCATAATGATGACACTGGAATGGTTAATTGCCAGCTGAGAGATAAAGTCCCCGAATAACTGAGGAAAGAGGGGCATAGTTTCAGGTGGGCGATAGAACTGAGCCAAGACAAGGGAGGATCTAGCAGAGGAGAGTTTTAGGGTGAGGCTGTCGACCCTAGGGAGAGAACCCTCTTCCAAGATCATGAACTTAAGTCGATGGTGAATAATGGCGCGACCCCACCGCCCGCTCTGCCATGCGGTCGGTTAATGTGCAGGATGTAATAGCCAGAGGGAATGGCAGCAAGGGTATCGGGGCTGGAATCTTCAGACAGCCAAGTTTCTGATAGAAGGAAAATGTCGATAGTATTTATATTAAGGAGCTGAAGGATCTCGAGTTGGTGCTTGACCAACGACCTGGTGTGTCATTGATTGTATATATATGTGTTTATTTTTGTCACAAATAATTTGTGTTATTAATTATGTATATATATGTGTTTATATGTGTTTTGTGTCATGAAGAACTGTTTTTATAAAAACTCAAGGTGGGGGAATATAAGGAGTGACAGCTGCTACGACTTCCGATGTCCATAATTCACGGTGGGGATTTAGATTCTCTTTTCTTCGATTCCCTGATAGGAATATGTAGACTTCAGTCTCTCCCCATTTGTAAATATGAATATATTTCGCGTATAAACGTGTGAGGGGGCGCGCGAATGCCAACTTGGGCATCTATGAATATTAATAGCTGGGAGCAGTATCGGTGGCGAGTTCTGGAGAATCTCAATTGTCTAAGCACTGCCTGAACGCGGAGACATAGTCTGTTTACACTTTTCATTAGCTGGAGTGTTGTTTAGGCGTTAGTACGGCCGCGCATGAAAGCACCTTAAAGGTAAGCGTGGTTCGTAAAAGGTCGGGACCGTATACGTGTGTTAGAAGTAATAGGAATAACCTTGGAGAGCACTCAATCTAATGCTTTGTCCCCCAGCTCTGTTTTGCAGGAATTCGATAGGTCCCGGTCTTGTTTGCACTTGATGGAGCATTGTCTCTATAACTGCGGCGACAAAGATGGATTTGATGACGTCAGACGCTCAGAAGTGAGTTGGCTTCTATTTAATAGCATTCAGTTGGGTTTTCAGGAGAATCCGTGATTCGAATAGTCCTGGTACAAGGATGAAATTTTTAAACCATCTCTGGACTACTGTGTGTGACTTTTGCCTCTGGCTCTCTCCCTGATTAAATCCCCCTTCCTCTCTCTCTCGTTTTTGCCATTTTTAAGGTGAACCAGAGTCGCCATTTTTAATATAGAGAAGTGAAGTGGAAGCACTACATCCCAATATATGAGTTTAGCCGCCTCTCCCGACAAATAATCAAGAATTGAAACATTATAATCGGTATGTTCATAAACAGTGCCATTGGAAGTTTTTAACTGTCACGCATTCGGATAGCTTTACTTTAGTCACTTGGTCTATGGAGATGTGTTTGGTAGCACTATTGAGATATTTGTTTCTACACATTGGTGGTTTGGAGTATAAGTGCACCCTGGGACACGTTTGTTGGAGCCGTACTTGTCATCACTTCAGGATATAATGTATGTTGTGGTTTCGAATTAACAGGGTTACGCATGAGGTATATAGAGGTCCTGCATGAATTACCTCATTTAGAGAATACCATATGAATATGTAGACAATAAATAGTACTTTTTTGATGTTGTAGGTGCAGCACACTTGTTGTGTTAATGCTAAAGCCCTAGTTGTGATGAGGCCCAGAAATTAAGGGGCTGAAACGCGTCGACAACCTTTGAAACGGACTCCCCTGGAATATAAATTCAGTGACAAATAATAACCTGCAGTCCAAAGTGGATGGATCAAATTACTGATCACTTTAATACTGCATTAATAAGGTGTACCTGTATTCGTGAGGAATGCTCTTTAGATAAGATGATATAGAGCATCCATACAAATAAGAAGGGCTATTGTGAAATATTATGTGAATGCTTAATTTTTCATTTCTATTTTGCTTGGTAGATGTTTTTGTAAATTGCTTGTGTGATATGTAAATAGTGCAAGTTTATATGTATAGCACAAAAAAAGAGTGTATATATATATATATATATATAAAAAGTATGTGGAGTAAAAAAATGAATATACAAAATATTTGATTAAATACAACAAAATTCAAAAAGATAAATACATATCCGGTGGATATAATTGATTTGTTGAGGCAATAGGAGGTATGTGCATAATAAATTGTATAGATTTACTTTAGAAGAAGTTCTCAGGTTGGATGGGTAATTGATAAACCTATTCTGAACAATCATTGAAATTAATTGGTCCTACAGCATCACTTTTTTGTGTTGAAGCAAGGCCGAAAGGCATCCTTTTGGAATGATTGGTGCCCATAGGAGAAACAAAAGCAGTTAAATGTTGTGATGACTCCTCAAGTACGACCTGATGATAGGCATATGCTAAATCAATCTTTGAAAAAAACGTAGCACCCAAGAATGTACTTATGATATCATACATTCTAGGTAGAGGGCGGGATTCAATCCAGATAACTTTGTTAACTCTTCTTAAGTCCACACACTCTCAGTTGACTGTTCTTCTCCCTATCGATAAATAAATGCACTTAACCATAAAGATGACTCAATGGGTTCTATCACACCATCATCACACATTTTTTAAGAATCTTTCCTAAGTTCTCATGCACACTAAAAGGCACATTCCTCAACTTATGTTTAACAGGTGTGACATCGTCTCTTCCTTTGATTTCGTGCTTGAAACCTCAGATTTTACCTAGTCTGTCATCAAACACCACAGGAAACTTTTCAATCCATTTGGTACTGCTTTCAGCTTTTTCTAAACACTCTTTGGTTTCCTCACACTCAGTTGCTTAAGAAACTTGAAAGTCTCTACCAGGTCTGAGAGTCATCCCAAAAAGATCTTGGTGATACCATCCAAGTATGTTTAGTCCCTTCTTAGCAACATACACTTTTCCAAAAATGGTGCGATTTTTAAACTTGAGTTGCCATTCAAAATATCCAGACAATTCAATTTTTCTACCATCATATGTTATTGGATTCCTGTCAGGAGGAAATAACACTCGTCTTCCACAGACTTCATCAAATAATTAATCGGTCACCATTGCATCCTTGCCCTTACATTTTTTCCATCACAATGTTTTCATAAGGGTCTACACAGTCAGATTCATCATCTTGTACAACTACAATCATGTCTTCCATTCCCCTACACAACTTTCTTCTTCATCTGAACTATCGCCTGGATACCCATCTGGAACCGAATTGATCTTGTCTTTGGGTGACTGGCAAACTTTTGCAAAATGCCCAATCTTGTTACACAATTAACATTTCAAATTATTTGCAGGGCACGGACAAACATTTGGTCCATGATTAGAATACCCTCACCTAAAACAAATATTTTTCTTTGAGAAAAACCCACCTTTATACTCTTTATTTGGGGGGATATTGTTTAAAACTTTTGTTTTGTCTATAGACTGTGTTTCAGTAACAACAGACACACCACTGAGTATGTTCTTTTTTTTAAATTCAAATTTGTTTTACTGGTTTCAAGAAAATATACAGGTAATACATTGCAACAGGAGGACTCCATGTATAAGTAGCGTATGAGACAGACAAGCATGTCTTCTCCACAAAGCAAACGCAATAAAAATACATGGGCCGGTCAGTGTGTGTGAGGCGTAAGCTGTGTATGTTAATCCTGTTAAGAGAAGGTAATCCTAAGAGCACAAACCAAGAACCCCCTCCCCCCTCCATCCCCCCACCCCAACCAGTGTGCCGAATTAGTAGAGCGATCATCAAGGCTGCCACAGCCCGTTTAACTTGTCCTCTCATGAGGTCGGTGAGAGTCAGTTGGGGTATCTGTAAGGCGCAATAATCAGAGATATCTAGGGCATGTAATTTCATTGAATTCCTTTGAGAGAAGGGACAGTAATGGTAACCAAAGCTTGCGGAACGTGTCAGCTGACTGTGTAAGTGTGGCCTGGATGTGCTCCATTCCCAGTGTGAACCAAATTTTGTGTAGCCATCCTGTGTGAGTGGGTCTAGTGGTGGTTCCCCAGAGTGACACGATGTGTTGGGACGCAGCTTGCATGGCAATCACCATTTGGCATCCTCGTATGGATTTCAGGGGGAAGGTGAGCTTATTGGGAAGGCCCAGGAGAGTATAGGCTGGAAATCTCGGAATTTCAGTGTCGAATGTG
This sequence comes from Lissotriton vulgaris, assembly GCF_964263255.1. Taxonomy (NCBI): domain Eukaryota; kingdom Metazoa; phylum Chordata; class Amphibia; order Caudata; family Salamandridae; genus Lissotriton; species Lissotriton vulgaris. Next base: position 84,641 of record NW_028251051.1, on the reverse strand, counting down.
CTGTCTATGTCATCTAATACCGTTGTCCAGTAGTCCCTAACTTCTCGGCAATCCCACAGGAGATGAGTCATAGTGCCCCGTTCCCCGCAGCCCCTCCAGCAAAGCGCGCTACGAGATGGATTCCCTTTGTTGAGCCGAACAGGGGTAAGGTGCCAGTAAATGGTTAGTTTCACCACTGCTTCTCTGCCGGTAGTATTGCTTGTCGTGTGGGAAGCCCTATAGTATATGTAACGCCATTCCCGGTCTGTCAGTGACGCGCAGAATGGTACGGGTGATAGGTGACCTCTGGAGGTATTGCGGCCTGTCACGTGGGATGGGATCTTCCAAAGGGATGTTTGGGCCATCGCCCTGTCTTAGAACAACCATCTTTTTTCAGATTCCGGCCTATACCATTCCACGAGGTAGCGGAGCTGTGATGCCTGAAAGTATTGCTGAAGATTGGGGATCCCAAGACCCCCTTCATCCATGCCCCTATAGGATAATTGTTTGTGTAAGCGCGGACGTTTCCCCCCATACGAATTGCTGGAAGGCACCCTGTAAGGTTGCGATGGTGCCAGCTGGGGGCAACACCGGGATGGTTTGGAAAACATATAGAATCTTGGGCAGGGGCGACATCTTCACCGCTGCAATTTGCCCCAATAGCGAGAGAGGTTGTTTGGACCATCGTGTCAGATCCGCGCAGATCTGGGATGTAAGGCTTGCGTAGTTTAGGGCAACCGTTGAATCTGTGGAGGAGGTAAGGGTGATACCCAGGTATGGAATCTGTGTTCTCGTTTGCAAGCCCCCTCCGTACACTGGCGTGCCCGCAGGGGAACCGGTATTGCTACCCAGTGGCATTATCAGCGACTTTCCCCTGTTCATCTTGAAGCCAGACACCACACCAAAGAACTCCACCTCCCCCAGAAATGCTGGGATCGAGCGCTCCGGGCAATCGAGGGCAGCTATAATGTTGGCGGCATAGAGGCCAATCGTAAGTGGCTCTCCGCCAAAAGTGATGCCATTTATGTCCGGATTATCGTGGATCGTTTGGGCTATCCACATATAGACCAAACAAAAGAGGCAAGAGGGGGAACTCCTGCCTCGTGCCACGTTGGATCTCAAAGGGGCTCGAGCTCAAGCTACCAAGGTGAACCCGTGCCTGGGGAAGGTGGTAACAGCCTGCAATCCAAGATTGAAAGCGGTCTCCTATGCCAAAATGGGCCAAGACCCATTGTAGGACAGACCAATCGACTCGGTCAAACGCCTTCTCGGCGTCGATGGCCAGCAGGGCCGAGTCCTACTGTTGGAAATGGGCCTTGTCCACCAGGTGGAGGATCCGTTTGGTGTTATCACTACATTGACGGCTTGGGACGAAGCCGGACTGGTCAGGTTCCAGAAACCCATGCAAGTACGGCCCAAGGTGTGCGGCCAGGAGGCCTGTGAAGGTCCAAGTTAAGGAGGGAGATAGGGCGGAACGCCGAGCAATGCGTGGGTTCTTTGCCGGGTTTAGGTAGCACTACTATCTTGGCTTCCAACATATCCGGAGGAATGGAACCCGGGCCGCTGAAGGAGTTGAAAAGCCAAGTAAGAATAACCATCCGAGCCTGGAGACTTGAGGGGTCGAAGGCGGGATATAGCTGCCACCACCTCATATAATCGGATGGGAGCCTCCAAGGAGTCAACACGCTCGCTGGGGAGAGCCCCGTCATCGTCACACCCGCCAAGTATGCATCGATGTCCGCACCCGGCACAGTATCGGCTCTGTAGAAGGAGGTACAGAAGTCCTGAAACACCTCCGCGATCTGTGCCTCCTCCTTGATTTCATCGCCCCTTCCATCTTTTAGGCCTTGGATCTTCGAGCGCTGGGTTTCTGCTTTCAGCACGCTAGCGAGTAGGCGACCCGTCTTGTTCCCTCCCACATAATAAGTATGGCGGAGATGCAGTGCAACAAACTCTGCCCTATCCATGTCCAAGCTGGCCAATTGGGCCCTGGCAGCTTTTAATTGCTTCCAGACTCGTGGAGCGGCTATGAACCCTTTCGAGTTCAGATACTTGGGCCATCAGGTCAGCCCGTTTCGCTGCGCGGTCCTTAGCCTCCGCCGCTGCTATCGCGATGAGTATGCCACCGATTTCAGGGTTCCCCACGGGCCGAAACTGAGACCTCGGGTGTATCATTAATGGTCACATAGTCAGTAATGCATTTGTGGAGTTGCTTAGTGACCTCGGGTCGCTGTAGAAGAGTTTTGTGTGACCTCCATTTCCCAGGGGGATGCCTAATCTTGGGAACTGTGAGTGTAAGTTCGATTGCATCGTGGTCTGAAAGGGCTGCTGGCACAATGCAAATGTCGGTTAGCCTGGCGATCAGGTCACAGGATCCAAGAAAGTGATCAAGTACGGCATAGGTGCTTTGCACATGTGAATAAAACGTGTATTGTGACACCCCCGGGTGTTTGGCCCTCCACAAATCCACCAGCCCCCGTTCGTGTAACCAAGTCTTGGCTGCGGTGGAGAGAGAGCCTGTGTCCCCATATATGTGCCCTGATCTATTCGCGTTAGTGTCCATCACCAGGTTGAGGTCCCCCCCTAGAAGCAGGAGAAGGTCAGGGGAACTGATCGTCTCCGATGGCACCTTTCAAAAAGGATTCCTGTCTTGTTTTTGGAGTGTAAAGGGAACCTATCGTCAGCTGTTGGTTACCGATCAGGAAGCTATATGCCAGGAGCCTACCCTTGATCTCCCCCATTTTGTCACCAATCCGTCCCCGGAAGCGCCTAGACACTAATATAGCCACCCCTGCCTTTTTCTCTGGTAGAGAGGAGAAGAACTGTTGGGAAAAAGCGCGGCAATGCATCCTGTGCCAATCCTGCGCAAGTTAATGGGTTTCTTGGATTAAACTAATCTCGGCCTCCGAGTTTTCTAGATAAGAGAGCACTGCCCTACGCTTAACAGGATTATTCAAACCCTCCACATTAAGGGTCAATATCTTCAAGGCAGAGTCCGTCATCTCAAATTGAAGGGATGAAAGGTGCTATGTGAGGTTGATAATTTGCGGTGCAATAGGTATGTTTATAGCTAGCGCGTCTGCACATTGAACCCCCAATGGCACACTGGTTCCCACCCTTGACCCCTCCCCGCTCCAAACCAAACCACAACTGAAGATCCCCCTCCACCCCCACTGCTCCCCCTCCCCTGATGTCCAAAACGTCCAACCCCCCAAACCCGCTCCAGCCCAAACCATCACCCCGTCAACCCCCCTCCCCCCTTACCAACCCCAACTAGGAATCCCCAATTGCAAACCATAATCAGTCTCCGTTGGCCCCCCGCCCATCCCCCTCGCCCGTGTTGACATAAAGCTAAGAGTGCAAATCCCTTGTCAGTGCTGTCCCAAGGCACAGCCGCCGTGTCCTTGACCACCTCATGTATGGCTGCCGCCGGGAAACATCCTTTACAATGTAACTGGTACAACGCGGTACCGTTACGACGCAGCTTTAATAACGAAAATCGTTACAACGGCTTTCGCTGGGCGGCGCTCTAGGATAGGGGATAGTTTAATTTACTATCGAACACCTTCCCTACTATCCACGGGGACTGGTGTTGAATAGTAAATTAAACTATTCACTATCAGCGCCCCCCCAACGCAAGTCGTTGTAACGACTTGCGTTGTTAAAACTGCGTCGGAAAGGGACGCGTTGTAGCGGTACACGTTGTACCGTCATGCATCCACTGCCGCCTGTTCCTGAGCCATGGTCGTTGGGTCCAGTTTAAGTTCCACTTTGGGGGAGCGCTGGTGCCCCACTCGCTGCCATTCGCCTCGGGATTGCTATTTGGACCCTTTCTGCGAGCGTCTCAGCGATGTTTTACCCTCGTGTTCGTCCTTCTCCGGGTCGATTCCCAGCAGTGTGCAAGTGTCTGGGAGAGAACGGAGTTGTTGCAAGGTTCCCTTCCATTTAAAGATCAGTCGAAAGGGATGACCCCAAGAGTAGGGGATCCCTTTGTCCCATAGGAACACTGTGGCCACCCAGAGGGCCTTCCGCTTTTGCAGAGTGATAGCAGAAAGATCTTGGTATAAGACCACCGGGTGCCCCTGAAACTGAAGGGGTTGTTTCTGCTGAGCTTCTTTCAGGATCCTCTCCTTCAAGGGGAAATCAGGTAGAAAAGCTAAAATGTCTGGCGGAGGGGCAGGCGCACGCCGAGCCAGGCCAACTCTGTGCGCCCGGTCTATGCGGATTTCAAAGTCTGGAGATTCGCCCAAAATTTCTCTGAACAACCCCTGCAGGTAGTCAGCGACACTGTTCCTTTCCCCTTTAGATGGTACTCCCCGGACTCGGAGGTTGTTTCTCCAGGAGCGGTTCTCAAGGTCCTCCGTGTGCGCCTAAAGACCTAACTGTTGCTCCCGGAGGCGGAGGACTTCTTGTTGCAGGAGCTCCACTTCTTCGCTCCGTGTTTGGTCCGAGTCCTCCACCGCCGCCACTCTCTCTCCCAAGCTGTCTACATCGCGGCGAAGTTCGCGTTGCTCTCCAGCTAGTTCTTGATTCAGGGTTTGAAAGTCTTTCCTCAGGGAGTTAAAGAGGGACTCCAGAAAGGCCTTGGTGATAGGGGCTCCCCCGTATTCCTGCCCGGGGGGGGCTTGGCTCTTGTCTCCCTTGGGGGCGCTCTTGACAAGCATGTCAGTGATTGTGCGGCCTCCCCTGTGCCCCGTGTTGGCCATCTCGTCCTGTTCTGTTTGCCAGCCGGGTTCGTGGCGAGCAGTGGCGCTTCCCGAAGGTGGTCAGGTAAGTCAAGGCGCTGTCTGGACCCCTCCAAGTGGCATGTGGCTTGCCAATGGGGAGTACTCCGCGAGGGGGGCCTTCTCCCCCCCAATCCTACGGCTCTCCCTGCTGAGCCTACGCAGTCTGTGCAATGACCAGGCACTGGGCACCCCCGGTTACTCCGTGCCCCTCCTCACCTTGCTGTCGCTAGCCCCTTTTCCGGGCCGCCTCAAGCGCAGGGCAGTCAAAGCCTTCGAAGTTCAGTGGAAGGACTGGGCAGGCTGTAGTCTTCTGACTGTCTGCATTGCGTGGTAGGCCCCAAGCCTGGGCCTCGATTTTCCCGCACGGCCCTGCTGTCTGTGCCAGCTCCAGCACCCTCGGTGCCTGCTCCCCTGGGCCAATCCGCGGCGGAGGTCATTGCCGCTGCCCCAAGGCTGTGCATCGATGTAGGGCCTGCTGTACAAGGTCCGCCGCTGCCCCGGTTCTCCGATATGGTCCACCACTTGCGCACTGTAGGCCTCAGACTGGGGCCTAAAGTTACGCGCCTCCCTGTGTGATGCTCGTAGGCCTCTGCACCTCCGCCGCCTGCTCTCGCCGCTCGCTCCGCGCTGGGGCTCACCTTCACAGAGGGGGTCTCGGCTCCCCCCCGGTCGCTCTGTGTTCCGCCGCTGACCGCGGTAAAGCCCACACAGCCAGGTCGCATCGTCAGTCTCCTCGGTGCGCGGCCGCCATTTCCCCGCGGCACACAGGCGGAGCTCGGGTCCCCGGCGGGAAGGCGCTCTCTGAAGGGCCTCCGGCCGGCCGATGCGGGCCAAAAGTCAGGCTGTGCAGGTCAGCCGGTCAGCAGTGTGGTTTGCCGGTGTTGTTGGGGATTTGCGTGCAGATAGTCAGGCTAAACTGGATTCAGGGCCGGGGAGCCTCGCAGGTCTGCATCCTTTCAGGCCCCCATCTTGGTCACGCCCCCGAGTATGTTTTTTTAACGCTTTACGTGAAACTTCAATTCCTTTTACTATGTCAATTATTTCTAATAAATTTGTATTTCTCATGGTGAGACGTTTTTCTTGTACTTTCCTATCCCAGCAACGTACTACTATATGATCATGTATAAGTTGATCTGTGAAGTTTTCAAATTCACATTCAGCAGCTAACATACGTAGCACAGCAACAGAAGTATCTATAGACTCATCCTGTAACTGTTCTCTAGTAAAAAACTTATGTCTGGAAACTATCAATCTCGGTTGTACATCAAACTATTTTTCTAATTTCTTTACAGCTAATTTGTATTCATATGAATCTTCTTGATCATGGTGAATAGGATAGGGTGGGAGATGGTCATAAATAAATTGACCTTTGAAGTCTAAATTGTGTCCTAATAAAAATATTTTACGTTCTGGTCGATACCTGTTTCCATCGATGGCTCCTAAATACTTTGTAAAAGCTCTGTACCAATTTCTCCAAGGTACAGGAGGATCTCTAGGAGTCTGAAGAAATGGAGGGGGGGTATTTACATTCTGCATAGTGGCCATGGCACTTCTTATAATAATAGAGTACCAATACTAGATAGAGCCAACAACAGTTTGAGTGTGTGGTACAACTAGAAATTAGTTAAACAATTGGTCGAAAAAAATGGAAAAAAATAAACACTTGTTAATATATATGTATATATATATATATATATATATATATTAAGTTGCTATTGGATTGTTACTTCTGTTCACGTGTGCACATTACGGATATGCGTTGAAGATATGTAAACCAGTGTCCCGTTACTTTGGTCTGCGTGTGCACAACACAGATGTGCAAAGTAAATATTTAGTTTTTCCCTTGCAAAGTGCTCTTCTTTTGTTTTTAAAATACTTTCTTTTTTACTTTAAAATTCCTCTTAATAATTGTGTAGGAGTTCACACTGTATATGCTTATTCCTTAACTTCTCTGATCAATTGTGAAGGCATTTATACAAAAAGACAGACAACTTCCTGATATTGCTTTTAGTAGAATAGTCAGCGTTGTAATTGTTCTACAAAATACACTTTAGAAAATAAACCACTTCCTGTAGTCCTTCTTCAAATGGATTGTCACTCTTTTTGTTTCTACCACGACAACTGAGGACAGAGTGTTTGCCTGAAAAACTGACTGCTCTGTGAGGGCTTTCTTGGTCCCAGTGACCCCACTCACTGTCTACCCAGAGGAGCACAAATCGCAATAGCACACTGTGGGCAGCAACACTTTGAGCTTGGCTGTTGACAAAACTCAATGTTGGAAAGAGCAGTGTGTCCTCAGCAGGGCCGAGTGCTGAACACAAGACAGGGGCCCTAAATGCATTGTTTTTTAAATTTTCAGCTAGTATTTTTAGTAGGGGTGGCTGTGCAATACTTACTCTGTTCGTGTGCGGAACTCTGCAGAATTTGGTGCAGTTTTTTGGTATCTCCGTGGAATTCCGTGGATTCAAACTCCGCAAACTCTGCACAGCCCAAATTAATTTGGGGTTTTGTGTTGTTTTTAGTTCCGTCTCACAGGGTACACCATGTAAGTTTTACTTGCGTGTATGAACATATATACTGAATACTATCAAAGAATTCTTTGGTTTGGTATTATCGTCTTGATTGGACTTTAGTGTATGGCTTCTCTAACTAGATTGTACCTTGATGTTATTTGTGTGATTATGCCTTTGCTTATCCTAGTATACAGGTATAATTCCAAAAAGAACTGCTGTTGTTCAGAATACTATTTAAAGTCCTGGATCTTATTGAGGAGGTTTGCCTTTGTGTGGATAAGGAACTCTGGACAAATGATGGCTGAGGGATGAGAGGCCATCTTGGGAGAGAGACAGGGATATTAGGAAGAAGAAAAATGTAGCTCACGGGATCTTGCTCCATTCATTTCCAGTGACCTCCTAAACATTTTGGATGTAGTCTCACCGCAGAAAGATTTGACTGAAGGAGTAGAACTCATTTAAGTAGGGTATTGAATTATTTGAAGAGACAAAGCCCCTTCAGATAGAAAAATAGGACATCCATTTTTGATTCAGAGCGTACTTTACTTTTTACAGTAACTGAACATGCTGGAAAAGATGGTGGGCCTAGGACATACCAACTTTACCACCATAACCCCAGACCAGTACTGGACATGGGAAGGCCTTATTTTAAGAAATTAATCAGACAGCCCCTGCTGGAAGAAAAGGACTGAAATATGCCTGGCTAATGCTAGCATTCAGGGACTGAAACTACTCTACAGGGTTCAATTGGCTGCATACTCCAGGAATACAAAAAGCAGAATGACTTCTGACTGGAAAAGGGGACAGATGACCACTCAGGACTGGATAGACAGGAACCCTAGCTGAAGAGAAACCTTGTGCCTGGAACAAGGCACAGACTACAGAAGGCTTTTAACAATGATAGTTTGAGGTTGAATGCAGGACCACCGCCGCTGTGTGCAACCATCGCCACTGACTGCTTAGCTTAATACTGTACTTGATGGGTATTCTATGAAGGTCTGGTCTGTGACAAGGCCTTGTGTCCATCTCTCCATCCATTCATCTATCCTTCGCTGCGCCTGGCTTTGGTAAATCAGCAAGGGGTGAAACACATGACCTGGATTTTGTCCAGGGCCTGCTTCCATCCTCCTATGTGTCCAATCCTAAAACTTATTGGCAGAATCCATGTATGGCAAAGGTTTGAGGCTGAATTGCCTTTGTGCCCAACCCATGCTACACACATCCTTTTACTATGCGAAGCAGGAGTTATAGACACAGCAGACACTTTTTTCCTTTATTATTCAAGCTTGCTGATGTTGATAACATGTGTACAAATTGACTGTTTTTTGAAATTACTGAAATTAATAAGCTCATGTGCTACTAAATTGGTGGCCCTGGACGGGTCATCATGTTAACTTTCTTCTGAGCGATTTTTTTATCAATGGTACAAAAATAATTATTCCAACATGAACTAGGGGTACCACAGTGCTCTACAAGTCAACTGTTTATAGCTTATACAGTGGTCACTAGTAGATCAAAGGTCAAGCGAAGATAGCAATGAGATATGGTAAAAAGTAGCAGCTAACACTAATACTGTACAATCCATGGGGAACATTGTAACATTGGTAGAACATAAGTCACCATTGCCCTCATTCTGTCAGGGCATGTGTACAAACATAGCTCCTTTTTATTTTGAATCTCTTCTATTCAAATTGGAGGCAGCTGCATATTGAGCGGCTGCCTCCAGAAGTGGTGAGTTTTGGTGATTCTTAATTACGCTACCCATGGGTGAAGGGATAAAAGAGGTGGCTTAACATCATAAAAGCATCTTGCTCCTGCTACCAGCCTGGATTTTTTATTGAGGGTTGCTTTGGGGGAGGTGAACATTTGGTGTTCCAATTTAAGTCGCAATTCTTTAGGGTAGACTATTTATGACCGGGGCTCTTTCTTCATTATCAAAACCAGAGAGAGGGATGAATGGTGTGATCTTCTTGTGCAGGCTAAGTTGGAGTAGAGAACTGCATGTGGAAGCAATGATGTGTGCTTGCATGTTCCCAGTTCCATTTAAAGTTATCCTTGAGCATTTAGTAGATTTGTTGATGGTCAGTTTACTACTTAAGGTGGTTAAGTGGGTGATTCACCTCTGCACCGAGGGCAACTGTAAGAGTACGAGATGAAGAAGAATTTCATCTTCAGGGAATTTAGCTGGAGAATCTCAGCAAGACAGGTTTGGGCCTTTACGGATGCACTGTTGAGACATATAATTTCCTGCATGAAAGATGTTTTTAGATACAGTTGCATATCATATGCATGCATATGGTATGTGATATTGAAGTGTTAGAGAATCTTTGTCAGCAATTCCATGTTGAGGTTGAACAATCTGGGGGAGAGGATGAAGCTATGGTTGACTCCTAGCCTTATCTGGGATAGGTTCCTCTTCAATTTGATTCACTGTGCATCTAGATAAGGGGAGCACCTTCCCTGTGAATCCCATTCTGAGCATGAGCAGTAGCGTGTCAAGGTTGAGGAGTCAAAGGCTGTGGATAAATCAAGAAGGATAAGTAGACAAGGGTTCTTTTGGTTCTTGATTTTGAGAGCATCATTCATGATGTGTAGGATGGCAAGATCTGTGCTAAGGCCCAATCTGAAAGTAATGGTTCCTGTGGCATACGAATTTAAAGAATATACAATACTTGACAGCTTAAATAAGCAATATTCACTTGTAACAGAGAAGGATTTGGCAGAAAAAGAAACACACATATGCAAAATTTATAAGAAGGGCTTCTTATATTTCAACTCATGAAAAGTGTCCATATTTACAACAGCAACACATATACAAAAGATTGTATATACAGTGAAAAGTGCAGTGCGTCCCAAGTGATTTTGTGAACAAAAAACCAGAACAAACACAAATAATAAAGGGTCTATACAGTTTTTGCGTTATGGGTATTTACACAGGGAAAGGACCAAGCAATATAATACAATAATTGCTAACAGTGACTACATGAAATCACAAATCACTGTGCTGAATGGGTTCCTTCCCTATAGCGTCGACGGCGTTTCGACCTGTTAGATGGAGGTCTCGTCAGGACTAGACAGTGGGGGACATCTCGTAGTGTCTTGACGTTGCGCAACCCATGCGTGATAAAATAAATTAAATCGGACTTACAGTGTACCCAGCCGGGCACACTGTGGTTGATTGTGGTATTTCAGTCTGTTGGCACTAAGGTTGCGGTTGGAGAAACAGGATAATACCTGCTCTATGGACGCGGAATCGCTCGATCGCACTTTCCCGGTCGGCTGTTTGGTAAACAGTGGAGTTCCATATATATATTAAGTTGCTATTGGATTGTTACTTCTGTTCACGTGTGCACATTACGGATATGCGTTGAAGATATGTAAACCAGTGTCCCGTTACTTTGGTCTGCGTGTGCACAACACAGATGTGCAAAGTAAATATTTAGTTTTTCCCTTGCAAAGTGCTCTTCTTTTGTTTTTAAAATACTTTCTTTTTTACTTTAAAATTCCTCTTAATAATTGTGTAGGAGTTCACACTGTATATGCTTATTCCTTAACTTCTCTGATCAATTGTGAAGGCATTTATACAAAAAGAGAGACAACTTCCTGATATTGCTTTTAGTAGAATAGTCAGCGTTGTAATTGTTCTACAAAATACACTTTAGAAAATAAACCACTTCCTGTAGTCCTTCTTCAAATGGATTGTCACTCTTTTTGTTTCTACCACGACAACTGAGGACAGAGTGTTTGCCTGAAAAACTGACTGCTCTGTGAGGGCTTTCTTGGTCCCAGTGACCCCACTCACTGTCTACCCAGAGGAGCACAAATCGCAATAGCACACTGTGGGCAGCAACACTTTGAGCTTGGCTGTTGACAAAACTCAATGTTGGAAAGAGCAGTGTGTCCTCAGCAGGGCCGAGTGCTGAACACAAGACAGGGGCCCTAAATGCATTGTTTTTTAAATTTTCAGCTAGTATTTTTAGTAGGGGTGGCTGTGCAATACTTACTCTGTTCGTGTGCGGAACTCTGCAGAATTTGGTGCAGTTTTTTGGTATCTCCGTGGAATTCCGTGGATTCAAACTCCGCAAACTCTGCACAGCCCAAATTAATTTGGGGTTTTGTGTTGTTTTTAGTTCCGTCTCACAGGGTACACCATGTAAGTTTCACTTGCGTGTATGAACATATATACTGAATACTATCAAAGAATTCTTTGGTTTGGTATTATCGTCTTGATTGGACTTTAGTGTATGGCTTCTCTAACTAGATTGTACCTTGATGTTATTTGTGTGATTATGCCTTTGCTTATCCTAGTATACAGGTATAATTCCAAAAAGAACTGCTGTTGTTCAGAATACTATTTAAAGTCCTGGATCTTATTGAGGAGGTTTGCCTTTGTGTGGATAAGGAACTCTGGACAAATGATGGCTGAGGGATGAGAGGCCATCTTGGGAGAGAGACAGGGATATTAGGAAGAAGAAAAATGTAGCTCACGGGATCTTGCTCCATTCATTTCCAGTGACCTCCTAAACATTTTGGATGTAGTCTCACCGCAGAAAGATTTGACTGAAGGAGTAGAACTCATTTAAGTAGGGTATTGAATTATTTGAAGAGACAAAGCCCCTTCAGATAGAAAAATAGGACATCCATTTTTGATTCAGAGCGTACTTTACTTTTTACAGTAACTGAACATGCTGGAAAAGATGGTGGGCCTAGGACATACCAACTTTACCACCATAACCCCAGACCAGTACTGGACATGGGAAGGCCTTATTTTAAGAAATTTATCAGACAGCCCCTGCTGGAAGAAAAGGACTGAAATATGCCTGGCTAATGCTAGCATTCAGGGACTGAAACTACTCTACAGGGTTCAATTGGCTGCATACTCCAGGAATACAAAAAGCAGAATGACTTCTGACTGGAAAAGGGGACAGATGACCACTCAGGACTGGATAGACAGGAACCCTAGCTGAAGAGAAACCTTGTGCCTGGAACAAGGCACAGACTACAGAAGGCTTTTAACAATGATAGTTTGAGGTTGAATGCAGGACCACCGCCGCTGTGTGCAACCATCGCCACTGACTGCTTAGCTTAATACTGTACTTGATGGGTATTCTATGAAGGTCTGGTCTGTGACAAGGCCTTGTGTCCATCTCTCCATCCATTCATCTATCCTTCGCTGCGCCTGGCTTTGGTAAATCAGCAAGGGGTGAAACACATGACCTGGATTTTGTCCAGGGCCTGCTTCCATCCTCCTATGTGTCCAATCCTAAAACTTATTGGCAGAATCCATGTATGGCAAAGGTTTGAGGCTGAATTGCCTTTGTGCCCAACCCATGCTACACACATCCTTTTACTATGCGAAGCAGGAGTTATAGACACAGCAGACACTTTTTTCCTTTATTATTCAAGCTTGCTGATGTTGATAACATGTGTACAAATTGACTGTTTTTTGAAATTACTGAAATTAATAAGCTCATGTGCTACTAAATTGGTGGCCCTGGACGGGTCATCATGTTAACTTTCTTCTGAGCGATTTTTTTATCAATGGTACAAAAATAATTATTCCAACATGAACTAGGGGTACCACAGTGCTCTACAAGTCAACTGTTTATAGCTTATACAGTGGTCACTAGTAGATCAAAGGTCAAGCGAAGGTTGAGGAGTCAAAGGCTGTGGATAAATCAAGAAGGATAAGTAGACAAGGGTTCTTTTGGTTCTTGATTTTGAGAGCATCATTCATGATGTGTAGGATGGCAAGATCTGTGCTAAGGCCCAATCTGAAAGTAATGGTTCCTGTGGCATACGAATTTAAAGAATATACAATACTTGACAGCTTAAATAAGCAATATTCACTTGTAACAGAGAAGGATTTGGCAGAAAAAGAAACACACATATGCAAAATTTATAAGAAGGGCTTCTTATATTTCAACTCATGAAAAGTGTCCATATTTACAACAGCAACACATATACAAAAGATTGTATATACAGTGAAAAGTGCAGTGCGTCCCAAGTGATTTTGTGAACAAAAAACCAGAACAAACACAAATAATAAAGGGTCTATACAGTTTTTGCGTTATGGGTATTTACACAGGGAAAGGACCAAGCAATATAATACAATAATTGCTAACAGTGACTACATGAAATCACAAATCACTGTGCTGAATGGGTTCCTTCCCTATAGCGTCGACGGCGTTTCGACCTGTTAGATGGAGGTCTCGTCAGGACTAGACAGTGGGGGACATCTCGTAGTGTCTTGACGTTGCGCAACCCATGCGTGATAAAATAAATTAAATCGGACTTACAGTGTGCCCAGCCGGGCACACTGTGGTTGATTGTGGTATTTCAGTCTGTTGGCACTAAGGTTGCGGTTGGAGAAACAGGATAATACCTGCTCTATGGACGCGGAATCGCTCGATCGCACTTTCCCGGTCGGCTGTTTGGTAAACAGTGGAGTCAAGTATTGTATATTCTTTAAATTCGTATGCCACAGGAACCATTACTTTCAGATTGGGCCTTAGCACAGATCTTGCCATCCTACACATCATGAATGATGTTCTTTGGATATACACTTTGCCCTGGTTCCGCTGTGAGTAGGGTTCCCTTGTTTCCCCTTTTCGCAATCTGAAAGTAAAGCAGGTCAAATTTTTCAAAGGGTCGATATTTTTTCTAATATTTTTGCCATGAAAGCAAGGTTTGCTACTGGATGAATGGATAACCAGGCAAAGACCATCATTAGCCTTGCCCAGTCAACTGCACACATATCGGGACAAATGTGCTGCACTATTAATGAACTCCTCACAAGCTTATCATGGTACCTTACTCATAAGTTGTTTTCTGGCAACTTGACAAGTGATCCAGTACTTTGTAGTCCAATTACAGTCTCACCTTGAACCATTAAATATTACACTTCTTTGAGGTTTTGGCAATGCTTTATGGTTGCTTAGGTTCCTGTTTACTGGTTTACTGTACTGGGCACTTGTGCTTTCCATTTGAACGTCAATCCATCTTTTACCTCATTCCGCCCTGTAAAAGTAATCTAAGACGAAAAACATATAAACTGTTTGCCAATGGGTGATAGAAGAGGTAGGAATTAGCAGAGGACTTTCCAGCAGGGAAGAGTTCGATTCCGACGTATTGACAAGTGGTGAGGGTGTCCAGAGCAAAGGAAGGGACATTTAGAAAGTTTTGGTATGTGATTACACCACCCTCATACCCCGGATAATATTTTCAGTGAAGTAATTTGATGGAGAAATTAGATGGAACTAATATATCCATCAGGGGGCGGAGAAGTGATTGAACCACATTTCTGTCAACAAAATGATGTCTAGTCCATTTGAGATTATCAACTCGGCAAAGCCTGCAGCTCGCTTAGCCGCAGATCCACAATTTTGCAGCATGAATTTGAGGCCCGACATTGGAACAGAAGGTATTAGCATTGCGATTGGAGGAATTACAATGAAGTTCATGCGGTTGTGCACAGTGGGGCTCATGCAGGTATGTGGTGAGTGTAGCATCTGATCTTGTTGAGGCTAGTGATGATCAACTTTATCACCTTCCTTTGCCTGTCCAAATTGTTTTCTAGATAGCATTGGGTGTTAGGGAGGGTATGTTGTGGGGACATTTTGTGTGTGCCACTCCCTGGAACTTCAGAAGTTATCAGGTAGTTTGGTGCATAGTTTGTGAGGACGGTTTAGGATAACTTAGGGGCCAAATTATTTTTTGTGGCCTTGGCTGAAGCCATACCGGGTGGAGTACAAATCATGGGGGTCAGGGGGTAGATAGTGGGATATGCTGCATAGGAGTGGCACTTGTAGATATATGTTGTATTGGGATTGCCCCAGTGGATCGATTCTCTTTTCCTACTTGACCATAATTGAATTGAATTGAAAATGTACACATAGACATATATATATATATATATATATATATATATATATATATATATATATATATATATATATATATATATATATATATATATATATATATATATTAATATATATTCACTGAAAAAACTAGAGGTTTCACACCAGTTATAGTTAGGAATTAGCATTTAAAAAAAATATGAAATTCACTGAAAAAACCATAGGTTTTACACCAGTTATAGTTAGGAATTAGCATTTAAAAAACCTAATAAATTCACTGAAAAAACCATAGGTTTCACACCAGTTATAGTTAGCTGGAAATTTTACTGACATAAAACCAATGAAATTCCCACGTTATAGTTAGTCGGACTCACTATAACTTGCGTGTGCAATGCACTGCTGATGACATCACATATTACATCACTCATGACATGGTCAGTGACATCAGTCATGACATCACTGATGACACCATCCAATGAATGTCTGTCTTTCTGAAAAATAAATACGTTTTATATATGTATATGTAAAGGTTGATGGAAGAATAAATGTTTAAATTATTGTCTTAATTAATGTTTTTTTTTTAAAAAATTGATTGGTTAACTGGCTTATTAAGTGTATCTTAGTGAATACATATATTAGCAAGTAATATTTAAATATTTAAATATATGTATCAGTGTTTCACTTTGTGTATAAGTGGCTGCATGGGTTGGTGAGTAGCTACATGTGTGTGTATATGGGTTATTATATGTTTTTTAGTATCAGTATGAGTGTGTGTATAGTTTGGTGGGGATGTTACTTAGCACATAGATGTTTCAATGATTGACCCACTGTTTGTATATTTTTTGAAAACTGCATATGTGCAGGACTGTATGGGTGGATGAGTGTGTATATGTGTGTGTTAGTGATTGAATGCCTATCTCACTAGTGTGTTTATCAGTAACAAGATACATTTTAATCTAGTATTTGTGAGTATTGATGTATATAAGTGAGTATATGTGAGAGGGAGAGATTGTAAGAGTTCCTTTTTAAATAAGTATGGGTTTCTATAAGTGATTGTTTAAGAGAGTACATATGTGTAAGTTTCCTTAGAATTAAGGTGGTAGTGTGTGTAAATCTGTATATGCAAATAAATGGATGTTTATTAGTTTATTTGCATGTGTGAGTATATGTGTGAGTAACTTTTTGATGACTGTCAGTGTGTAACAGGATGAATAGGGGTATCACTACATATGATGAGTGAGTATATGTATGAGTAAATATATAAAACTGTTGGTGAATGTGTAAATTTGTATATAGATGGTGAAGTTACTGAATTGGTTGTTGTAACTGGTATGGGTATATCCACTTTTCTGAAAATGTTAGTTTCTATTTTTCAATATGTGTTTCAAGGGTTACTTTACACTGAGAGGAGGTCTGTCACTGTGTCACAGGGATGGTGTCATCAGTGATGTCATGACTGATGTCACTGACCATGTCATGAGTGATGTAATATGTGATGTCATCAGCAGTGCATTGCACGCGCAAGTTATAGAGAGTCCGACTAACTATAACGTGGGAATTTCATTGGTTTTATGTCAGTAAAATTTCCAGCTAACTATAACTGGTGTGAAACCTATGGTTTTTTCAGTGAATTTAATAGGTTTTTTAAATGCTAATTCCTAACTATAACTGGTGTGAAACCTATGTTGTTTTCAGTGAATTTCATAGGTTTTTTAAATGCTAATTCCTAACTATAACTGGTGTGAAACCTCTGGTTTTTTCAGTGAATTTCAAAGGTTTTTTAAATGCTAATTCCTAACTATAACGTGTGTGAAACCTCTGTTTTTTTCAATATAGCTGAGAAAGGTATGTTTTTATAAAAATGAACACTATAATGTATATTATAATATTAGTTTTTGTTTTGAAATAGTTTTTTTTTTTTTATATTTTCATCTCTGGAGCGCTTCCGGTGCACGCACTGGTGAACGCCCCGGTGCGCGTACCGGTGCGCGTCCCGTCAGCGCACCAACAAAAAAAAAGAAAAAAAAAGTATGAAGCTAATGGAAAGGGGCGACCAATCGGTCCCCCCGAACGTATGGCAGAGTACCACGATCCCCCCGGGAAGCCATCTTGGGCGGGAGGCGAGTCTCGGCTGGTATGCCCGAAGCTGCGTAGCCGGGGCGTGCCTGTTCCCGCCCTAGAGTGGGTTGGCCTAGACACTGACGCGGCTGGCCACGCCCTGGGGGCAGGCAGGGGCGGGTTTACGCCCGCCCTGAAGACGGATAAAAGGAGAAACAAGACCAGAAAGCATCCTCTTGTTCCTGTGCTCTGAAGCTGCACCTCCTCGCTGCACGTGAGCTCGAGACGGAACGAAGAGCCAATTTTGAGCGTTGTAATCGTTCTTGTTTGTTTTCCAGATACTCTGTTGGAGAATGCCGAAGAAGGCGGGAAAGCGAATGACTACCGACCAGATGCTGCGTGTTCTCATGAAAGAGGTGACCGACCTAAAGAGGCGAATGGATAAAGGCGAGGAAGGGGTGCCGAAACGTCCTTTGGTGGGGGCAGCCCCGGGAGGAAAAGGCAAGAGGCCCAGGAGGGGAGCAGCTGGAGGAGACATCCCGGGTCCCGGTGTCCCGCTCGAAGCACCCACTCCCGTGCCGGAGGAAGGGAATCCGATTCCCGTTGTGGTCACCCCCGTGTCCGGGGAAGATATGCCGCCCGAGCTGGCAGCACAATTAGCAGCATGGTTGGGTAAAGGTAGCGAGGGTGCCACGGCTGTCGACGCGAAGGTGTTGATGAAGCAACTGCGTGAAACACGGGAAGCAGCGAGGGTATCCACGCCGGCTGCGGCCGTAGAGAAGCCACAGGGGACGGTTTCAGTCGCAGAGACAGCGTCCGGTTCAGGTAAGCGGCCATTGCCGATTGCGAGGGAGGAGTCGGCACCCTCTCGAAGGGAGAAGTTGGGTCAGCATGTCCCTTTAGCTATTAAGGAAAAGATATGGGCAGGGGAGTATGTAAACATCTTCTCGTTGCTTACTGATCATTATGAGATGGAGCATGTTAAAGGTCAGAAGGACCTCATGCATCCGAGTGTTTGGCGCGCAAAGATGGCCGCCTTTAAGGTAAATGAAAACATTGGCAATTGGGGCAAGGCGTGGGGGGTTTTCACATCGATCTTGGGAGAACGAAGGCCCGAATTGCTACCCGAGTTGCCGATTTATCAGTCACGGATCATGGGGTACTCTGTATCACACGAGGGTAATCATTGGTTTTGCTATGATAATATTTTCAGAAAAGCAAAAGAACATGATAAAAACTTAACTTGGGATTGTTATGATTCTGTGTCCTGGTCCAAAATGAAGGATACTGGTATGTTGAAATTGCCATTGGTAGGGAGTAACGTGGGCGAATCCTCCCGTCAGTATGCGGGGACGCCCTTTCGATCAGGTACGGGTACCGACAATCACTCGAGGCCTACCGGCAATGCAGGTAAAAAGGGGGTTTGTTGGAACTTTAACAGGGGTAAATGTACTAGGCCCCAGGGGTCGTGCAAATTTAGACACGAATGTAGTGGGTGTGGGCAATCATCCCATCCTGAGTCCACGTGCAGAGCCAAAACGGGTGATAACGGGGGTAGGGGAGGTGCCAAACAGGTCTAACATAGTCCGAGGGGCGCCTTTACCTACCCCGATTGATACCTTGGCAATGATTCCCTGGCTCAGTGAATACCCGGATCGTGCTTCCGCTGGGGTGGTGCGGAACGGGTTTTCATATGGTTTCCGCATCCCAGTGGGGAACTTTCAGGGTGTGGAAAAATGCAAAAATCAGATATCGGTCTTACAGCATACGACCGTGGTACAGAATAAGATCCGGAAGGAGGTTACTCGAGGTCGAGTCGCCGGTCCGTTTAGTGTACCCCCGGTTGCTAACTTTGTTTGTTCGCCTTTAGGGGTGGTCCCCAAGAAGGACCCGGGTGAGTTTCGGCTGATACATAATTTGTCAGCCCCACGTGGTCTTTCCGTAAACGAAGCGATAGACCCGGAAGTGTGTTCGGTGCGGTACGCATCCTTCGATGAGGCCGTAGCCATGTTGAATCGCCTGGGGCCCGGTGCGCTGATGGCAAAATCTGATATCGAGTCAGCGTTCCGGTTGCTCCCGGTACATCCAGACGATCAGCGTCTCCTGGGATTCATGTTTCAGGGTCATTATTACATGGATAGGTGTATGCCGATGGGATGCTCTATATCTTGTGCCTATTTCGAGAAATTCAGTAGTTTCCTACAATGGGTCTTCACAAAGAAGACGGGTTTCCAACATGTGATGCATTATCTCGATGATTTTTTGTTCCTGGGGGCAGCCGGGGATCCGGAATGTGGACAGGCTTTGGCGGCATTTTGTGTTTTAATGAATCAGTTTTGCGTGCCATTGGCACCAGGTAAGACGGTGGGTCCTTCGACTTGCCTCGAGTTTCTGGGGATCGAGTTAGACTCCGGAGAAGGTTGTTTCCGTTTACCAGGTGATAAAGTGTTGAAGTTCAGGGCATCCCTGCAAATGTGTATGAGTGAATCTAAGGTTAAGCTGCATCAATTACAGCAGTTAGTGGGACAGTTGAATTTTGCCCTAAGAGTTATACCAATGGCCCGCCCTTTTTCCCGTTCGATCGCTCAAGCCATGGTCGGACTGAAGGAGGGCCATCATCGCACAAGGCTCTCGGCTGAGGTCCGCCAGGACATGCGCATTTGGTTGGCATTTCTGGCGGATTTCAATGGTCGAGTCGTCTGGAACAAACCGGCCGTGTCCTCTGAGGAGCTGGGGCTGTGGACAGATTCGGCTGGGAGCATAGGTTTTGGTGCCATTTTCGGCACTCGATGGTCTGCACAAAAATGGCCGGCATGGTGGCATGACAGTGGACTGACAAGTAACATTGCTTTCCTGGAACTTTTCCCCATTTTGGTGGCCCTGAGAACGTGGTCCGAAGGGTTCAGAGATCACTCTGTGGTATTTTGGTCTGACAATATGACCGTGGTTGAGTGTATCAATAGCCAGGCAGCACGATGCAAATGGATTTTGAGACTGCTCAAGGAAATCGTATTACTGTGTATGAAATTGAATGTGATATTCAAAGCAAGACATGTCCCGGGGGTAATGAACCAGGCGGCTGATGCCCTTTCTCGTTTTCGTATGCAGGCTTTCTGGGGTTTTCTTCCCACAGCGGACCCGGAGCCGGCACCCTTTCCCGAAGCTCTCTGGTCTCTCGGTGCCCCGAACTTCGTAACCTCGTGGGAGAGAGTTTAGCACCCAGGACGAGGAAGGCATATGAAGGGGCGTTCCGGTCCTATTTAGCCTTTTTGGGGACGGCTAGAGAGGAGCTTTGGGGCCAGGAGGAAGGGGTAGTGAACTTTCTGATGTCTTTACATCTGGCAGGGAAATCGGTGGCCACGGCCCAGAGGCATCGGGCGGCCATCTCCTTTGTTGCTAGGGCTCATGGGATCCAGGACCCGACAGCGTCTTTCGTTGTGCAAAAAGCGCTACGTGGGTGGCAACGCCTTGAGGGTCGCAGAGTAGATGAGAGGCGCCCGATAGGTTTGGATAGGTTGGCCCAGTTATTATCCAGACTCCCTACAACATGTTCATCTCAGTTTGAGACAGTGTTATTCCGAGCCGCTTTTACGCTGGCATTTCATGGGGCTATGCGGGTAAGCGAATTAGTGGCGAGGAACAAGCAGGATGTGACGGGAGGGCTGTGCGCAGAGCACGTGCAGATCAGAGGGGAGACAATGACTGTCTCGTTTGTGAGGTCCAAGACCGATCAGAGTGGGATGGGTGACTGCATAATTATACGCAGGATTCCCGGGTCGTCCATGTGCCCAGTGAAGTGTTTAGAGGATTATTTAACACGAAGGGTGGCATCATGGGGGGGGACCTTGTTGAGACACGCGGACGCCACCCCACTGACAAGGTTTCAGTTTCAGCGGGTGCTTGCGATGTCGGTTACAGCTGCGGGCTTGAACCCGGGCGAGTTTGGGACCCATTCCTTTCGGATAGGGGCTGCTACAGAGGCTACAGCCAGGGGTCTGAATGTGGAACAAGTTAAACGTGTGGGGCGTTGGTCCTCCAATTGTTATAAAAGGTATGTGCGTTTGCACATGTTGTGAAGCCGTAATGATGTACTCACGCTTCTTGTTTTTGTTTGGTTTCAGTTGCGCGAGCCTACGAGGCGGGGCGGACTGTGCAGTCGACCCAACACCGGGTCAGCGGTCAGACATCACCGGCTGTGAAAAAGGAGGTGTGGGTCGTGGGCCACTCATACGTGAGGCGTGCCGCGGACGTATTCAAGGCAGGTGACATGGTGCACGTGGCTGGGGAGTACGGGTACAGTGTGTCCTTCTACGGAAAGGGCGGTCTCTGTATTGACCAGTTTCAATCATTTTCCGAGGGTTTGCTAGGGCGGACGAGGTCGCCGCCGTCTGTAGTCATAGTACATCTTGGGGGCAATGATTTGGTCACCACTGGTAGACGACTTCTCCTGGAGGCGATGCTTTCCACTGTAAGTTGGTTAGCGAGGAGAGTTCCAGGGTGCACAATTGCGTGGTCCCATATGATCCCACGAAAAGCGTGGCGGGGGGCTTTTTCAGTTTCTGCTTTAAATCATTCTGTGAGAAAAATTAATAACAAAGTGAGTAGGTTGTTCCGTTCCAATGCACTGCATTCTATTTCACATGGGTGTATTAATGATGACAGTATGTATTTGGGGGATGGTGTTCATTTGTCTCGGGTGGGGAATGAGTTACTCATAGGAGACTTCATAGCTTGGCTAAAGACGTTAAAACATGACCTTTAGGTAGGAGTGTTGTGGGGGGTCCGGATAGCCGGTCAACTATCCGGACCTGTGGCGGTAAGGTCATGATCGGTGAGCACTAATTGGAAGATCCCTATGAGTGGGCGTCACCCATTACGGATGGGGGCGCTCGGGGGAGGTGGCCATTGGCCCCTCAACGGGGAGGAGGTCCCTTCTAAGGATGGGTCGCCGAAAGAAAGGGAAGGCGGTCAAGGCCCCTTCATGGGTAGGAGGGGTTACAGCCCCCTCCTGGGGAATTTCCCGGGGCCAGGACGTCTGCGACGGCAGATGTGGTAAGTTGTGTGGGGTTTGGGGGGGGGTCTACGCTACCTTCTAGATACCTCACACGAGTCCTCGTACGACCTTTAAGTGGCGTCGAGTTTTATTGGGGCCCCCGTCAAGTCAAGGGAAATTGGTAGTTGCACTTGAGGTACGCCTCCGTGCCGCCCCTCGCAAGTGAGGGGGATATGTCTGGGTTAGGGATCTTGACACCGGTTACGACCTTGCCGTTGGCCCTTAAACGTTAGGATGTACAATTTCAAAATTTCAAGTAAATGTTTGGTAGGATGTTAGTTCGGCTAGGAGAACCTTTGTATTAGAGGATATGTTAAGGTTAGCCAAACATCGCAATGTGGTAATGAAATTGTACATAATATGAAACTGTTGATTTAATGTTTTAATTTTGTTTCATATTTTAATAAATACGGCCGGGAGGGTCACTCCCTCCCGTCTTCCAAAGAACTTCAGAACTGTTTCCGGTTTCCCATCCTTGGGGATTGTGTTGAGAGGGGGTGGCGGGTATCTCAGCCATATGGAAAGGGGCGACCAATCGGTCCCCCCGAACGTATGGCAGAGTACCACGATCCCCCCGGGAAGCCATCTTGGGCGGGAGGCGAGTCTCGGCTGGTATGCCCGAAGCGGCGTAGCCGGGGCGCGCCTGTTCCCGCCCTAGAGTGGGTTGGCCTAGACACTGACGCGGCTGGCCACGCCCTGGGGGCAGGCAGGGGCGGGTTTACGCCCGCCCTGAAGACGGATAAAAGGAGAAACAAGACCAGAAAGCATCCTCTTGTTCCTGTGCTCTGAAGCTGCACCTCCTCGCTGCACGTGAGCTCGAGACGGAACGAAGAGCCAATTTTGACCCACCCACCAGCCCCTGAAGACAGCGAGTGGTTTTAAATAAAGTTTGATGGATATCTTTGATTTTCGTTTACAGGTTGTGGTATTATCGTGAAGATTTTGAGTATGCAATAAAGAATGGTCGAATTGTGTTATGTTTTGCAAATAAAGTAATTCTGCTTTAGTGTTCATCAGTAAGCATGCTTGGAATAAAGTTGTTGTTGCTACTGTCTGTTAATTTTAGTCTTTAGTTATTTAGTTATCATTGTCGTATTTATTTTGGTCGGGCGGTAAGGTCATGATCGGTGAGCACTAATTGGAAGATCCCTATGAGTGGGCGTCACCCATTACGGATGGGGGCGCTCGGGGGAGGTGACCATTGGCCCCTCAACGGGGAGGCGGTCCCTTCTAAGGATGGGTCGCCGAAAAGAAAGGGAAGGCGGTCAAGGCCCCTTCATGGGTAGGAGGGGTTACAGCCCCCTCCTGGGGAATTTCCCGGGGCCAGGACGTCTGCGACGGCAGATGTGGTAAGTTGTGTGGGGTTTGGGGGGGGTCTACGCTACCTTCTAGATACCTCACACGAGTCCTCGTACGACCTTTAAGTGGCGTCGAGTTTTATTGGGGCCCCCGTCAAGTCAAGGGAAATTGGTAGTTGCACTTGAGGTACGCCTCCGTGCCGCCCCTCGCAAGTGAGGGGGATATGTCTGGGTTAGGGATCTTGACACCGGTTACGACCTTGCCGTTGGCCCTTAAACGTTAGGATGTACAATTTCAAAATTTCAAGTAAATGTTTGGTAGGATGTTAGTTCGGCTAGGAGAACCTTTGTATTAGAGGATATGTTAAGGTTAGCCAAACATCGCAATGTGGTAATGAAATTGTACATAATATGAAACTGTTGATTTAATGTTTTAATTTTGTTTCATATTTTAATAAATACGGCCGGGAGGGTCACTCCCTCCCGTCTTCCAAAGAACTTCAGAACTGTTTCCGGTTTCCCATCCTTGGGGATTGTGTTGAGAGGGGGTGGCGGGTATCTCAGCCATAAAGGAATGGGGACAGAGAGAGTGGTGTTAAGAGAAAGAGAGCTAGAGGGAGGAACACAGAGGGACTGTGTAATAGATAGTAAAACAGAGAAAAGGAATAAGAGGAAGTAACTGAGAAAAGTAAAATGAATAAGGGAGCAAAAGAAGAGAAGAAATAGGAAGAAGACTAAAGCAGAGGTTCTGGGAGAATGTGAATGAATGATGAAAGTAAAAGGAAGGACAGTTAAGTATGGGAATGACAGGTAGTGACGGAATCAGAGGAAAGGAATAGCAGTGACGGAGGGAAAGTAAATAGCTGTGAGTATAAGTAAAGAGGGGTGAAAGAGGGTACATGTAAGTGAATAAGGGTAAGACATGGGGAGTAAAAGAGAGAAAGAAGAGAGAGAGTAAAAGAAGGAGTGTCACAAAGGGACTAAGTGAACCAGTAAAAAAGGTAAGTGAAGGAGTGTGCATAGGCAGAGGTACTGAAAGAAGTTGAATGTGGTAGGAAGTAAACATGGAAGAAAAGAATAAGTGAGGGAAGCAAAGTAAGGAAACAGGGGTGAGGTAGGGTGAGAGAAAAATAGTGGAAATAAAACAAAAGGTGATAACAAAAAACATTTTGTAAACACACTTACCATAAAATCAATGAAAACTTGTATCTGTGAAAGATAAAAGAAAAAACACGTTATAATTACTTAAAAATATATAATAAAATAGAAGAAACAGTTCATGAGGTTTAAAAATCTACAAAAGTTTACTAAGAAATGAAGCAATAGTGAAGGATACAAAAACAGAAAGAAAGTAATGTAGAAAGAGAAAAAAAAGGAAAAAGAAATAGAAAGAGAACAAATTCCTAAAGGTAAGTAAGATACTAAAAGAATGTAAGATATCAAAACAAAATCAGTAAAGATAAGAAAGTAAAAGAAAAATGAGTGAAAAGGAGATATGGCTGAGATACCCGCCACCCCCTCTCAACACAAATCCCCAAGGATGGGACGACGGAAACGGTTCTGAACTTTTGGAAGGCGGGAGGGAGTTACCCTTCCCGGCCGTATTTATTAAAATATGAAACAAAATTAAAACATTAAAATAACAGTTTCATATCATGTACAATTTCATTTATACAGTACGATGTTCTTGGCTGACCTTAACACATCTCTAATACAAAGGTTCTCCTAGCCGATACTAAACATCCTGCAAATGCATTTCTGAACATTGAAATTGTACATCCTAACGTTACGGGCCAACGGCAAGGTCGTAACCGGTGTCAGATCCCCAATACCAATTCCCCCCTCACTTGTGAGGGGCGGGCGCACAGAGGACTGTACCTCTGTGCCAACTTCCAATTTCCCTTGCCTTAGCGGGGGCCCCCTGTTAACTCTACACCATCTTAGTGGTCGTCCGAGGACT
This sequence comes from Lissotriton vulgaris, assembly GCF_964263255.1. NCBI lineage: Eukaryota > Metazoa > Chordata > Amphibia > Caudata > Salamandridae > Lissotriton > Lissotriton vulgaris. The sequence goes on along the minus strand of NW_028251051.1, from coordinate 59,191 downwards.
CGTGTGAGGTGTCTAGAAGGTAGCGTAGACCCCCCTCCCACCCCACACAACTTACCACACCTGCCGTCGCAGATGTCTGGGCCCCGGGAAATTCCGAGGAGGGGTCCGTATCCCCTCCTCCCCAGTGAAGGGGCTTATGGCCGCCTTCCCTTTCGGCGTCCCATCCTTAGATGGGACCGCCTCCCGTTTGAGGGGCCAATGGCCGCCTCCCCCCGGGCGCTCCCATCCGTAATGGGTGACGCCCAAACCTCTAGGGATCTTCCAATTACTGCTCACCGATCATGACCTTACCGCCCGACCAGAAATAAATACGACATTTTAAACTAAGCTAACGAAAAGGAAATTATTACATTCAAACGATTTCACGTATAACTCTACTGAGCATCACCATTAAACTTATTCGCAAACATTTCTGCTAAGAAACATGTTAAAAACGAAAATCATCCTTTATTATACACACATTATCAACTTTATTTCAAGACAACCTGTAAGAGAAACCAACTCTACTGAGCATCACCATTAAACTTATTCGCAAACATTTCTGCTAAGAAAACATGTAAAAACGAGAATCATCCTTTATTATACACACATTATCAACTTTATTCCAAGACAACCTGTGAGAGAAACCAATTCTCGTCAATCAATTTTATTCCAACAAATCGCTGTCCACAGGGGCTGGTGGGTGGGTCAAAATTGGCTCTTCGTTCCGTCTCGAGCTCACGTGCAACGCGGGGTGCAGCTTCAGAGCACAGGAACAAGAGGATGCTTCCTTGGCTTGTCGCTTCTTTTATCCTTCTTCGGGCGAGCGTAGACCCTCCTCCAATCCGCCCCCCGGGCGTGGCTGGCCGTGTTGGTGTCTAGGACAACCCCTTCTTGGGCGGGAAAAAGGTGCGCCCCAGCTACGCCGCTTCGAGCATACCAGCCGGGTCACGCCTCCCGCCCAAATTGGTTTCCTGGGGAGATCGGGGTACTCCACCATACGTTCGGGGGGACTGAGTTGTCGCCCCTTTCCATATGGCTGAGATACCCGCCACCCCCTCTCAACACAAATCCCCAAGGATGGGACGACGGAAACGGTTCTGAACTTTTGGAAGGCGGGAGGGAGTTACCCTTCCCGGCCGTATTTATTAAAATATGAAACAAAATTAAAACATTAAAATAACAGTTCCATATCATGTACAATTTCATTTATACAGTACGATGTTCTTGGCTGACCTTAACACATCTCTAATACAAAGGTTCTCTTAGCCGATACTAAACATCCTGCAAATGCATTTCTGAACATTGAAATTGTACATCCTAACGTTACGGGCCAACGGCAAGGTCGTAACTGGTGTCAGATCCCCAAAACCAATTCCCCCCTCACTTGTGAGGGGCGGGCGCACAGAGGACTGTACCTCTGTGCCAACTTCCAATTTCCCTTGCCTTAGCGGGGGCCCCCTATTAACTCGACGCCATCTTAGTGGTCGTCCGAGGACTCGTGTGAGGTGTCTAGAAGGTAGCGTAGACCCCCCTCCCACCCCACACAACTTACCACACCTGCCGTCGCAGATGTCCGGGCCCCGGGAAATTCCGAGGAGGGGTCCGTATCCCCTCCTCCCCAGTGAAGGGGCTTATGGCCGCCTTCCCTTTCGGCGTCCCATCCTTAGATGGGACCGCCTCCCGTTTGAGGGGCCAATGGCCGCCTCTCCCCGGGCGCTCCCATCCGTAATGGGGGACGCCCAAACCTTTAGGGATCTTCCAATTACTGCTCACCGATCATGACCTTACCGCCACAAGCCCGGATAGTTGACCGGCTATCCGGACCCCCCACAAAACTCCTACTTAAAGGTCATGGCTACAAATTCTTCAACCAAGCTATGAAGTCTCCTATGAGTAAATCATTCCCCACCCGGGACAAATGCACCCCGTCCTCCAAATACATCTGATCCCCCCTGATACACCCATGCGGAATAGAATGCAATGTATTCGTACGAAACAATCTACCAATTTTGTTATTTACCTTCTTCACAGAATGATTTAAAGCAGACACAGAATTAGCCCCCCGCCACACCTTCCGTGGGATCATGTGGGACCATGCAATTGTGCACCCAGGGACCCTCTTTGCTAACCAACTTACAGTGGATAGTATTACCTCGAGAAGCACTCGCCGACCAATGGTCACCAAATCATTGCCCCCAAGATGCACTATGAGTATAGATGGCGGTGACCTCGTCCGCCCTAACAAACCCTCCATAAAAACCTGAAACTGGTCAATACAGAGCCCACCCCTTCCGTAGAAGGTCACCCTGTACCCGTATTCCCCAGCCATGTGAATCATGTCACCTGCTTTGAATACGTCTGCGGCACGCCTCACGTATGAGTGGCCCACGACCCACACCACTCTGTCCACAGCCGGTGTCCTTTGACCGCTGGTTCCCAGGTGTCGGGTCGACTGCACAGTCTGCCCCGCCTCGTAAGCATGCGAAACTGTAAAACCAAACAAAAACAAGAAGCGTGAGTTCATGATATTAGCTTCACAACATGTGCAACCGCACGTACCGTTTATAACAATTCGAGGACCACCGCCCCAACTGTTTCACTTTATCAACACTCAGACCCCTGGCTGTGGCCTCAGTCGCAGCCCCTATCCTGAAGGAATGGGTCCCAAACTCACACGGGTTTAACCCTGCGGCTGTAATTGCCATCGCAAGCACCCGTTGGAACTGAAACCTCGTCAGCGGGGTGGCATCGGCGTGCCTCAGTAAGCTTCCCCCCCATGCTGCCGCCCTCTGCGCCAAATATTCCTCAACGCAGGCTACCGGGCATATGGGCGATCCGGGAATCCGGCGGACTATTACACACTCGCCGTTTGCTCCTTGATCGGTCTTGGACCTGGCAAATGAGACTACCATTGTTTCCCCTGTAATGCGGATGTGCTCTCGGCACAGTCCCCCCCCCGTATCCTGCTTATTCCTTGCTACCAGCTCGCTTACCCTCATAGCCCCATGGAATGCTAATGAAAAAGCGGCTCTAAACAGTACTGTCTCATATTGTGATGAACATGTTGCAGGGAGTACTGACATCAACAGGGCCAACCTTTCCAGACCTATTGGGTGCCTATCATCCACTCTGCGACCCTCAAGGCGTTGCCACCCACGCAGCGCCTTCTGAACCACAAAAGACGCTGCGGGGTCCTAGAGACCATGAGCTCGTGCCATGAAAGAAATAGAGGCCCGGTCCCTTTGTGCCGTGGCCACTGATTTGCCTGCCTGACGTAATGATAACAGAAACTTCAGGACATACTCCTCTTGGCCCCATAGCTCCCCCCCAGCAGAACCCAAAAAGGACCAATAGGAACGGAACGCCCCTTCGTATGCCTTTCTAGTTCTGGGAGCTAGACTCTCTCCCACGAGGTCTTGTAGTCCGGGGCACCGAGAGACCAGAGAGCTTCGGGAAAAGGTGCCGCCACCGGGTCCGCAGAGGGTAGGAAACCCCAGAAGGCCTGCATACGGGAACGAGAAAGCGCGTCAGCAGCCTGATTTAACACCCCTGGCACATGTCTTGCCCTAAAGTGGACGTTTAGTCTCATACACAGTAAAACAATTTCCTTCAGCAATCTCAAGATCCATCTGCAGCGGGCAGCTTGACTATTGATACACTCAACAACGGTCATACTATCAGACCAGAACACTACAGCGCGGTCACGAAATCCCTCGGGCCATGTTTTCAAGGCCAACAGAATAGGGAAAAGCTCAAGAAATCCTATGTTACCTGTGAGCCCATTCTCGTGCCACCATGCCGGCCAGGTTTGTGCTGACCAGTGATTCCCAAAGATGGCGCCAAATCCAACACTCCCTGCCGAGTCTGTCCACAACCCCAACTCCTCCGAGGAGACCCCGGGTTTGCTCCACACGACCCGACCGTTGAAATCCGCCAGAAATGCCAACCATATGAGCATGTCCTGCTGGACCTCAGCTGAGAGCCTTGTGCGGTGGTGGCCTTCCTTAAGGCCAACCATGGCCTGCGCAATCGAGCGGGAAAATGGGCGCGCCATTGGGATCACCCTCAGGGCAAAATTCAGTTGACCCACGACCTGCTGTAACTGATGTAATCTCACTTTGGTCGCGCTAATACATGCTTTAAGCGATGCCTCGAATTTCGCCACCTTTTCCCTGGGCAAGCGGAAGCACCCCTCTTCGGAAACGAGCTCTATTCCAAGAAACTCGAGTGAAGTAGACGGCCCCACTGTCTTACCGGGTGCCAATGGCACGCCAAAGCGCCTCATGAGATCACAAAATGCATTCAAAGCTCGTGTACACTCTATGTCCCCAGCTGCCCCCAGGAACAGAAAATCATCAAGATAATGCATCACATGAGTAAACCCTGTTATTCTTGTGAAGGCCCATTGCAAAAAACAACTGAATCCTTCAAAATAAGCACAAGAGATGGAGCAACCCATTGGCATACATTTATCGATGTAATAGCGACCCTGAAACATGAAACCAAGGAGACGCTGATCGTCTGGGTGTACCGGGAGCAACCGGAACGCTGACTCGATATCTGATTTAGCCATCAGCGCTCCGGGCCCTAGGCGATTCAACATGGCGACGGCCTCATCGAAAGATGCGTACCGTACCGAACAAACATCCGGGTCAATCGCATCGTTCACCGAAAGACCCCTTGGAGCTGACAAATTATGTATCAACCTGAATTCCCCCGGATCTTTTTTGGGGACTACACCGAGGGGTGAACAAACAAAATTAGCAACTGGCGGGTTGTCATACGGTCCAGCAACCCGACCTCGGGCCACCTCCTTACCAATCTTTGCTTGTACCACCGCCGCATTCTGCTGCACCGATAGTTGATTCCTACATTGTGCTTCACCCTGAAAATCCCCCGCCGGGATGCGGAAACCATGTGAGAAACCATCTCGCAACACCCCAGCGGAGATATGATCTGGGTATTCGTTTAGCCAAGGGATCATTGCCATGATATCAACCGGGGTCGGTAGCGGTGCCCCCTGGACCATTTCAGACCTGTTTGGTGCTACCCCTACTCCCCGTATCACTAGTCTTGGCTCTGCACGTGTTCTCCGGATGGGAGGACTGACCACACCCCGAACATTCGTGCCTGAATTTACAAGAACCCTGAGGCCTAGTACATTTGCCCCTGTTAAAGCTCCAGCAGACCCCGTTTTTCCCTGTGCTGCCGCTAGTCCTTGAGTTCCGGTCATTGCTGGAACTTGCTCGAAAGGGCGTCCCTGACGAATGGCGGGAATACCCGGCCATCTCATCCCCCAATGCTGGTGACTTCCCCACTTCCATATTTTGCCATGAAATGGAGTCAAAACAATCCCATGTCAAGGATGAATCATGTTCCTTGGATTTACGAAATATATTATCATAGGCAAACCATTGATTTCCTCCATACGTTTCATAAAAACCCATGATACGTGTCTGATACACAGCCAATTCCCCCAACAAATCGGGCCTACGTTCCCCCATAATTGCAATGAACATTCCGAACGCTCTGCCCCAATTGCCTATCGTTTCATCGACTCTAAAACCGTCCATCTTGGCTCGCCACACACTTGGATGCAGAAACTCTTTCTGTTTTTTTACATGCTCGATTTCGTAGTGATCGGTCAACAAGGAGAATATGTTTACATATTTATCTGCCCATATCCTCTCCTTAACCTCCTTCGGGATATGCTGCACAATTTTTTCCTTCCTCGAAGGTACCGATCCCTCCCCTACCATCGGCAATGGCTTACCTGAAGCTGCCGCTGTAACTGTCGACCCTGCCGTACCAACGCCTGATCCTGGATGACCCACGGGTGCCTGCGGGGAAACAAAAGGACAAGGTGGTTTTGCGGCCTCCCGTGATTGCCGCAACTGCCTCATTAATTGCTTGGCCTCCTCGGCCGTGTCCCCTGGAGCAACGGAACCCACGCTGTTACTACCCAACTCCGGGGGCATGTCCCCCTCGTTCACCGGGGTAACCACCACGGGGATCGGCTGCCCCTCGACGGGAACCGGCACGGGAGCCTCCACCGGTCTGGGAGGGCTCGCCGGGGGAGCCTCTGGAACTGGGACCTCGTCCTCAATTGCCCCGTTCCTGGCCCACTTCTTTCTCCCGGCAGGGACCGCCACTGGGATGGTTCTTTTTGGCCGTCCTGTACCATCTCTGGCCGCCATTTTCTTCTTCATCTCCGCCATGTCTTTCACCAGCATCCGGAGCATTTGGTCGGTGCTAACCTTCTTTGCGACCCTCTTGCCCGGCATTCTCCTCACGTATATATGACGGTCCTGGACAAGACTTGTAGCGCTAGAAGAGAAAAAAGAGAAATTACAAATTTCAAAATTGGCTCTTCGTTCCGTCTCGAGGTCACGTGCAACGCGGGGGTGCAGCTTCACAGCACAGGAACAAGAGGATGCTTCCTTGGCTTGTCGCTCCTTTTATCCTTCTTCGGGCGGGCATAGACCCTCCTCCAATCCGCCCCCCGGGTGTGGCTGGCGGTGTTGGTGTCTAGGACAACCCCTTCTTGGGCGGGAAAAAGGCGCGCCCCAGCTACGCCGCTTCGGGCATACCAGCCGGGTCACGCCTCCCGCCCAAAATGGTTTCCCGGGGAGATCGGGGTACTCCACCATACGTTCGGGGGGACCGAGTGGTCGCCCCTTTCCAGAAGTCTGATTGAGAAATTATAAATAAAAAAGAGGAATAGAAGATGATTGAGAGTGAGTGAAGTGAAGTCACAGAGTGAAGGGATGAAAGGAATGAGGTTATTATAGAACGATGGATAAAACAGGAGTGACAGAGTAAGTACACAGAAAAACAAAAGGAAGAACTAAGTGAACTACAGTGCAATGAGTGCAAAAGAAAAAAAAATGGAGAAAAAGAAAGAGAGGGTTAGGAAACTAAAGCAGTGGTACTGAGAGAATATGAAAAAGATAAAAAGTGGTGGAAGGAACAGAGGAAATGCATACAGTTCCTATTAGATTGAGAAGTTGTGAATGAAGTGCAGTAAATAAACAGCGATGAAAAAAGAGTGTAAATTAGTAAAGAGAGGTAAATAAGGGTGAAAAAGGAAAATGAGTGTGAGACAATGTGAACACAATATAAATTACACAATGCAAACTACACAATAATTTCTACAATATGTTACATTATTTATTTTTGCTGTTCTCAGAATATATTGAATTTCACTTAAATTAGTGAGTTCAAAGTCTTCATCATATAACAGCGGGAAAAAAAAACACAATCTAAAAGATTGTGTTTAAAAAAAAACATTCAAACATACATCTCATATATGTACACTAATCTTTGATTCACTTACTTTTCCGTGAGGCCAAATAGAAGATAGTGAAGGTCCTTTTGGTGGAAAAAAAGTCTGCTGTGCTCTATAACTTCCATTTCATCGACTTCCTATGAAAAAAGATCTAAGAACATCATACATTACACTTTCCTCACGGCCAATTTGTGTTAGATATATCAGTATTTTTTACTTTGAGATCCACTTAAAGTATCTACATGAGATAAATAATTTAAAATATTAGATTAACTAACTAACTAACTAACTTTTATTATCTATTCCCAACTTCAAAGGACAATTCCCTTTACTAAAACTTTGGTTTTAAAAACACAAGATAAGAATTTGTAGAGTCATAAGGCAAACGTTGTTTATAAGTTAAATGAGAATCATTGCAGTTACTCCATCCATTTTCAGATTTTAAGTAGCATGTATAATGTCCTGAGGTTGTCGAAGAACCGTCATGATAAATAATAGCTTCAGTTGTAAAGGTTCTTCCAGAAATTGATAACTGAGAAGCTACAAAGATTTGGATAGAAGGTGTCAATTTAGTTCCATCAGGTCTACATCGTTCGAAAACTAAAATGATATACTGCCCATAACTTTGTATAAATAATGTAGACAGCATTGTACAGTTACATTGGGTACACACCATATTATGATCTGCTGCTTTAACTAGATTTTTAAAAGTCACTGATTTACAGTCAGGTAAAGTCAAATATATAAATTTTTCAGTGTCTATTCTAGTAGTACTTGATAAACTACAATTGTGGCAGTCATGCTGCCATTAATAAGAAAGGCTGAAAAGATTATCTACATCTACACCTTCATCTTCCAAAACACCAAACATATACATTAAAAATTCCTGACAATCCTGCTGAATGTTCTGTGAAAATTTATCTTGACCAGAACACATATCTAAAATATTTCGAATTTCTGTTACACTTTCTATTTGTGCTGTACCACTGCTACATTTCTCAAACACAGAATTCAATAAACCACACAATCTTTGATCCCGATTTTCAACAATCTGTTCTTGTAAACTTTTAAGAAAAAAAACAACATTAACCACTACATTAGCATAGCAGTTGACACCAGAACTATTTTCAAACTGAAATCCAACAACATTTTCTCCACAATTCTTTTTCTTCCTGTTTTCAATTACAGTTTTCTCTACTTTTTGTCTTTTTGCAACTACCTCACTACAATTATCCTCATTTCTTCTTTTTCGGCCTACCACACATTTTTCAAACAGAGGATATTGAGGCAAATGTGGAGCATACTCTCTTCTTAACCTATTGTATTCTTTAACACAATCTAGATCTGCAGAAATCTTTGTCTCATCACACGCAATCAAGTACAATCCTGATAAAGTTCTGACTCGGGATAATGCCACATATGCCATACCCTCTTTAAACACAGATCTTCCAATGTTCACCAAAGCATTATCTACACTTAAACCTTGTGATTTATGAATTGTTACTTCATATGCCAAACAAACAGAAAACTGTTTTCGGCGAACATATAAGTCTTTTACAAGTAAAAATCTAGCAGAACCACGACTTATTTGTTGTACTTGTTCAATGTCATCAAATTTTATTTTTAAAAATTCAATTCCATCTCTATTTCTATAGTTCACAAAATCAACAACATAACCCATTGCTCCATTTACCAGACCTGTTTCAACATTTAAATTCCTTCTCAAAATGATACGACAATTTAAACACACATTCAGAGTCTTTTGGAAAGGGGCGACCACTCGGTCCCCCCGAACGTATGGTGGAGTACCCCGATCCCCCCGGGAAGCCATTTTTGGGCGGGAGGCGAGTCTCGGCTGGTATGACCAAAGCGGCGTAGCCGGGGCGCGCCTTTTCCCGCCCAAGAGGGGGTTGTCCTAGACACCAACACCGCTAGCCACGCCCTGGAGGCGGATTGGAGGTGGGTCCACGCCCGCCCGAAGAAGGATAAAAGGAGCGACAAGCCAAGGAAGCATCCTCTTGTTCCTGTGCTCTGAAGCTGCACCTCCCCGTTGCACGTGAGCTCGAGACTGAACTTTTCTCCAATGAATCCAATTTAGTTTTCAAATTTTCAGACAAAACAATTGTTGCACCCATATGCTCTATTTTATCTATTGCTTCCAGTTTCACAGTCTCTTCATTTTCTAACTCTAACATTTTGTTGTTGAAGATGGAACATTCTTGCAGAGTTGGCATCAAACATATCCCAGATTTCTTCTCAGTCATTTTAAAAAAAATATTCTCTGGAAGAATGTTTTCATTTGGATACAAATTTGAAATTAATTGACTATGCAAAGCTTTTTTCCCAAGCTCAGTCACTTTTCCAATTCTTACATCTTGTAGAATATTTTTATAATCTTCATCCTTGGCCTGTCGCATATTTTGAATCAGTTCAGCATATTTAAAATGTAACCATATATTAACGTTTCCAATGCTTCCAAGGGACTTCCTGGTATCTTCATGTGTGAGCATTTTAAACACTGGTTGTCCTTTTACTGGAGTCAACAGCAATAGATCTCCAAAAACAATAATGTGTTTTCCTCCAAATAACACATCATACTCTGTTCTAAGAATTTCTTGCATTTTCAAATGCACAAAAGCAAGCATTAGATTTGAGACCATGCTTACTTCATCAATGATAAGAAGTTTCATTTTCTTCAAGACTCTTGAAACTTCAGAACACGCATCTCCAGATAACTTGTTGTAATGCAATTTATTATCATGTTCAACTGGCAGCATCAGTAAACGATGTAGAGTAATCCCTTTAATGTTATGTGCTGCCAGACCAGTTGGAGCAGTTACAACACAAGAGAGTGGTGAATCAGTCCTTTTCTGCAGATAACTTGCAATGGCTTTAATTAGAAAACTTTTTCCTGTCCCCGCTTCTCCACTTACATATAGTCGGACAGAGTCAAATGATGTACATGAGCACTCTTTTTTCTCATGTCTGAATCCATGTTCAATCTGCTCTGTGACTTCATCATATATCTTTTTCTGCTCAATGTTTAGTTGCTTTACCAAATCTTCTAAGTTAACTCCATCCTCTTGAGCTTGTTCCATAGCTCTTTCCACCTCATCCATGGCAGTGGCAGCTTCATTTTGGATAATTGGTCCTCCTAGTGGATCCTGGCTCAATGAAGTAGAACTCTGACTATCTTGAGAACTGTCTCTAGCTATCTCTTCAGCAATTGAGGTTTCTTGCTCAATTTCTTCATTCAACATTTGCAGATAATTTAGAAAAATAGGATATTCTATGGTATCCTTAGTTGCATTAAAAGAGTCTTCATAACAGAGAAAATCTCCAAGTAGTTCCTCTTCTGTACACCATGGCTTAAAGAGTTGTTGCAAAAGAGCTAAATAGTAAAATTCTCTTTTGTCTGGAACTTCACAACTCAATTTTCGATGATTAATCAAATGGCCTTTTTTCTGCTTCACTAAACATCCTTCATAGCCAATGAGTGCATATTTTCCATTATTGATATCTTCTGTGATGTTCCTCTTATAACTGTAGTTTTGCAGAACTTCATACAAACAAGTGTTCTCAAGGTGAGTACTTCTATTTGGATAGTATATATCCAACATATTTGTCTTCAAAATATCTATACTGTTTGGTTCTCTCTCCGCCAAATATTCAATTTCTTGTACAGATTTCAAAACTCGGTTTCGTGTTGCAGCAAGACCTAGACTCACCCAAATTATTGTTCTTGATTTGGCATAGAGACTTGCTGATGATAACCGATCAGAACATTCATATGCTCCAATTTCTCGATGCGACAACATCTTCAGACTGAAACTGTATAATTTCTTGCTTAGACTCTTTTCATGTGAAATGTCCTCCCACATTTCCTTCAGTTCTGTCTTTTCTTTTTTGGTGATGTAAGATGTCACATATCTAGCCACAGCAATAGAGTTGTCAGCAACGAACTGAATATCCATGTTAGCATTCCACATGGACAAATTCACTGGGTTGTAATCGTTGATGTACTTAGATTCTTCATTTCTTTTCAAATTGTATGTATTTTTGGGAGATTTCCTCGTCACAGTATGTCGTAGAGATGACATCAAATTATTTACTCTTCCCTTAGAAATCACTGGTCGAGGAAATGCAAAACGACATTTCGTGTAGTACTTTTCCTTGTTTTTAAATTTTCGACGACAGTACTTTCCACAACGATGAGATTGAAAACGTAAAACTTGTTGCCTTAAATTGTTTTCTTCAGTAGATTTTGGAACAGCACATGTTGAATACTCTTCAATGAACCTCATCACTGTTTCATCTGAATCTGATCCAAATTTGGGTGCATCTTTAATCCACAACAACATATGTATATGAGGAGCACCTCTCGCTTGATATTCCTTCCTCCAAAAGAAATCCAAAACCTCTCCAAGGGGAGGATTTTTTTTGTTGGTAATAAAATACATCATAGCTTCAAATCTATGATTAAAATATCTGCAAACATTCACTGGATCCAAAGAACACAGTTCTCCAGGTGTTTTCAATTCTATATTTGGTATGTTTTCATTTGCCTCTCGTGGAAATTGAAGTAAATCGTCCCATGCATACTCAGCACAGCTAAGAGTGAGGAACCATGTAGGAGTTCCTAAGTTTCTTAGCATACATTTCAATTCTCCATGACGACGAAACCAATACTCATTGGTTCCACGTTGACATGCCATGAGATTGATTAGCTGAGATTCCAAAATACTATCTTGCAGATTAACTTTCTCCATAAAGTCCCTTGCACAAACATTTTGCAAATGAGCTCCACTTTTTAATATATGATTAACTGCATAAGAAAGCCCAGACAAATCACTTTCAAACAGTAGATGAAACAAATATGGAATGCATTGACGAAACCTTGGATCTTCAGCATATAATCTTAGAGTCCGGTATTCAGCTGCAGGAATTTGAACTGGTCGATCATCATATCGTCCACCACGACCTGTTGGAAATAATTGTGGAAAACAACGAGCTTCCAAACTTTCTTCCCATACACTAATGGGACTTCCTTTTGCTGCTTTCATTTGAAACAAGTCAATTGCATTTCCCATTACTTCTTTGGAATGCAAAGGATGAACAGTATAATGTTCATATATTTCTTCACTTCTAGACACATCAACTTTTTCAATTTGACCAACTGAAGAATCACTATCTTCTTCTATAGCTGCTTCCTCTGCTCCAACACTTACATCTTTGTAGTACTCATTGTTTTTGACCAAATACAACGTTGCCTTTTTGACTTTTTTAACATCCACTAAATCTTGCCAGATTTTCTTACTCTTTGTTGGAACCCCATTAACTAGAATAACTAAAGGATCTTCTTCTACTCTTTTTATACCAATTGTATCAATATTTTTCTTTACATCTAGAGGCAAATAAACAACTCTTCCCTTTAATCCTCTCTGTAAATCTGATGCAGGCAATTTCCCTGTCTTAGGCTCCATGCGTACAATAGCCTGAAAAGGATGGACACATTGAATCAAAATAGATTCATAAGTATTTAGATCCATCAATTCAGAAGGAATATCTATCAACTGAAGATTATTATGAACTGCTCTAGCAGGCATTCTATTTTCATTTAATTTTTTTAAACAATAATTACAAATACGCTGATCAAAACTCAAATCAAAAGAATTCTCCACCAACAAATAACTCACAAAATCCTTCCATTCACTATTATTTTCCAATTCACTTTTTGCATATAAATCAACTAACCTAGTCTGAATCTTATAATGAGTCCGTCGACAACACACACAAGTTAAATTAGGCCTTTCACTTGATTTCACCTTAAACTTGGTAATTTCTTCGTCAAACTTTTCTATACTTGAAATCTGTCCATTGTCTTCCACATTATCATCCATTACTATATCTATTTCTACACTGTCCTCTTTGTTCCCAAAATAAGAAAACTCAATTTCTTCACAAATAGTCTTCACATCCACTTCAGATCCATGCAAAAGAGCACTGTTTAACTGTTTAAGCTTAAGTGCTGGACTTTTTGCATAATACAACTTTCTCACTAATTTCCTCACCTTATTATGATGCACTGCTAACATCCTAAAATGATGAAAAACACTCTGACATACTTTTCTAGAAAGACAAGCTAGTGAATGCCCATGCAAACCTGTGCTTTCTCTCACTCTGCAAGGATCTAACTCTTGCAAGATCTTCATTTTTTGTTTGAGACTTTTCTTACTATATGTACGTAAGAAATTTCGAAGCAAATCGATTGAATCCTGTCGCACACTACAAACACTACTACACTTCCATGTGTACACTGGACCCTTAGTACGTCTCCCTAAAACTTCATCAGCTAACACCTCTTCTGCATCTCTAGACACAAGTTTCTCTTTTTCCATCACACAACCATCTTTAACCTCATATGCTCGACCGCTGGTGTCAACTGCATGCACCAAATCATTTTCCTGAAAGTAACTCTCCTCATTGGAAAATGGCTCAGAACTTGAACTATGCATCCATTCACCAGAAAATACTTCACAAAAATTACTCCGATTAATAATTCTTTTCCATCTACTGTTCGATTTGAAAACATCAATTGCCTTATTAAGTATCCTAATTCTATTGATTATTAAAATAAATAATTTTTTCTTAACTTCAAAAGCCTGATCAACAATCTTTTCTACACTTTTCTTTTTCCTGTAAACAGCAGCTCTCAGTTTACTTTTCTTATCATTTTTTAGCAAATTTAAAACTACCCTATTGCGAAACATTCGCCTACGAATGTCCCTAAAAAGATTTACCCTTCTATTGCTATCCATTCTCTTCTCTCCTGCTCCAATCGAGACATTTTTTGTGGGCCTCTCCTTCCTTTTTAGATTTGTTGACTTTTCCTGAATATTCACATTAGCAATATCATTTCTTTTTCTACGACATATGTTGCGAAGAAAAGACTTAATTGGCTTACCAGAAGCTTTTCTAGTGTTTTTTGAAGTAGTTGTTGTAGAGGATTCCATAAACTCTGTTGTTGAGGTTCTCCTTTTCCGTATGCTATTTTTGATAATTCTTTGCCTTGAAGGCATTTTTGCTTGCTTTTCAGAAGTTGATTTGAATCTGTTGTTCTGTAAAAAGAAAACACATGAAAGACCACTATTAGCAAACAACAAAGTAATGTCAAAAAGCAAACAATATAAACAATAAATTGCAACATATTTAAGTGTATACAATAGAAACTCAGGGCTTTATTTATAAAGGCCTTGCGCCACCAGTGCGTCACTTATTACCCATGTTCAAAGTGATGCATCAGCTGCACAAGGCAATCATAAAAAAGGGCCAAATGCAAATACCAATCAATTGCACCCAAAAATCTTTTTTTGAATAACATGTAAGAAACACTGTGCAGAACCTATGTACAACTACTCAATATCAGCAAACAAAGTCAGGGCCTTATTTATGAAGGTCTTGCGCCACAAGAGTGTCACTTATTTCCCATGTATAAAGTGATGCACCAGTTGCATAAGGCAATCACAAATAAGGGCCAAATGAAAATACCATTAATTTGCACCCAAAATTGTTTTTTGAATAACATTTAAAAAACACTGCGCAGAACCTATGTAGAAGCACAGAATATCACTTTTGAAACGTCACTGTTTCCCCAAATACAAATCCTCTATCTTTCAAATGTTGATATCAAGCATTATCAAAAATCCAAAAACAAATCATCAGCAAACAAAGTCAGAGCCTTATTTATGAAGGCCTAGCGCCACCAGTGCGTCACTTATTACCCATGTTTAAAGTGATGCATCAGCTGCACAAGGCAATCATAAAAAAGGGCCAAATGCAAATACCAATCAATTGCACCCAAAAATCGTTTTTTGAATAACATGTAAGAAACACTGCGCAGAACCTATGTACAACCACTCAATATCAGCAAACAAAGTCAGGGCCTTATTTATGAAGGTCTTGCGCCACAAGAGTGTCACTTATTTCCCATGTATAAAGTGATGCACCAGTTGCATAAGGCAATCATAAATAAGGGTCAAATGAAAATACCATTCATTTGCACCCAAAATCGTTTTTTGAATAACATTTAAAAAACACTGCGCAGAACCTATGTACAAGCACAGAATATCACTTTTCAAACATCACTGTTTCCCCAAATACAAATCCTCTATCTTTCAAATGGTGATATCAAGCATTATCAAAAATCCAAAAACAAATCAACAGCAAACAAAGTCAGGACCTTATTTATGAAGGCCTTGCGCCACCAGTGCGTCACTTATTACCCATGTTTAAAGTGATGCACCAGTTGCACAAGGCAATCATAAAAAAGGTCCAAATGCAAATACCAATTAATTGCACCCAAAAATCGTTTTTTGAATAACATAAAAGAAACACTGCGCAGAACCTATGTACAACCACTCAATATCAGCAAACAAAGTCAGAGCCTTATTTATGAAGGTCTTGCGCCACAAGAGTATAACTTATTTCCCATGTATAAAGTGATGCACCAGTTGCATAAGGCAATCATAAATAAGGGCCAAATGAAAATACCATGCATTTGCACCCAAAATCGTTTTTTGAATAACATTTAAAAAACACTGCGCAGAACCTATGTATAAGCACAGAATATCACTTTTGAAACGTCACTGTTTCCCCAAATACAAATCCTCTATCCTTCAAATGTTGATATCAAGCATTATCAAAAATCCAAAAACAAATCAACAGCAAACAAAGTCAGAGCCTTATTTATGAAGGCCTTGCGCCACCAGTGCGTCACTTATTACCCATGTTTAAAGTGATGCATCAGCTGCACAAGGCAATCATAAAAAAGGGCCAAATGCAAATACCAATCAATTGCACCCAAAACTCGTTTTTTGAATAACATGTAAGAAACACTGCGCAGAACATATGTACAACCACTCAATATCAGCAAACAAAGTCAGGGCCTTATTTATGAAGGCCTTGCGACACCAGTGCATCACTTATTACCCATGTTTAAAATGATGCATCAGCCGCACAAGGCAATCATAAAAAAGGGCCAAATGCAAATACAATTCATTTGCACCCAAAATCGTTTTTTGTATAACATTTTAGAAACACAACACAGGACTTATATACTAGCATACAATTTGACTTCTGAAACATAACTATCTGCTTCCAAATATTCTCCATAGAGCAAACAAGTCTCTATCTAAATTAAATAAATCATTACTTACCTTTACAAATGCTTTGGGAGATTGAAAACAGTGTCAGACACACACACCAATTTCTCTTTAGCAGAGCAAAAAGTGTGCACTCAATACACTGAAACCAAGACTGGCATAGAAAATATCGAACTTTGTACACATATGCCTTAATTCAACCAATCAAAAGTCTTCCCTCACTATTTTCAAACCAACACCCTTCCCCCTCTCAGATCTTTCTATCTGTTACCATAGCAACTCCCTCCTAACTGAACTCTCAGGTTCAAACGTTTATTCTACAATGTTGCAAATTAACTCAGCAAGGATCTTTGACCTCTCAATACACCAGCTTATCCAGGGTATTTTAGCTTTTAGTGACTTTTTTTAACCATTCAAATTGCTTCTTTAACACAACACAACCATGCACCCTAACTTTCAGTTTTCAACTATCTGAATCCACCAATCATTGCTTGTGATTCAAGAGCAGTGAAACTCCACAATTATTTTATTGTAAACTCCTACTGTTCCAACTGCCATTTCATTCCTACACTTCATCTGACTGCACCAGAACCTTCTCACATCATGTATTCTGTATGGATTATAGGACATAGCTACATCCACTGGGCTCAAAGGTATGCAACAAGCAGAAATTTTCACAACCTTGATTTATCAAATGTGGAAATCAAGTGGATTGGCCAGAGAGGATTAAAATGTCATCAATTGATACCATTAGTGAAAACCTTTTTGAATCTGCCAAGCCCAGACCTCTTAATAGTGCACTGTGGTGGAAATGATTTGGGCACTATGACTGGGGTTGGTCTGGAAATGCTCTTAAAGGACACCTTTCATCAATTGATGACACTTTTTCCTCAAACTGCCTTGGTATATTCAAATATATGCCAAAGACTGAAATGGAACTGGTCCAACCAATTTTGTCCACAATTTGAGAAAGCACGGAAACATGTGAATAAATCTGTTTCTGCTTACATGAGAGACTATGGAATGGGTTCAATATACAATAATAACTTGCGTTACAACATGCAAGACATCTACAGAGAAGATGGTGTGCACTTCTCAGATGAAGGAAATAAAATATTCCTCCTGAATTTAAGACTGTGCATTGGAACCTACTTGTAGGTACCTAAATCAGCCACAGAACCCAAAAGCTCTTTTCAGAGCTACCCTACCTCTGATCATTCAAAACATTTATCTTTTTCTAACTTTTTTCACTATTTTTCACCAAAGTACGCTTTCCGGTACGCTTACCGGTGCGCGTACCGGGCGCTTCCCCCGCAAAAAATTAAAGATTTTTTTTTTTTTTACGTTTATGAGCCTCCTAAGCCCCCCTCAGAAAAACTAGAGGGTCAAGAAGTCTCTACCGTGCCCCCTTCTAGCCATTCCGAACATTGTTTGCCCTCCAACTTGTGTCTCAATTCTACTGAAACACAAAATGGAGGACTCCTGTAACGCTGCCGGTACGCGTACCGGGGCGCGCACCAGTAAGCGCTCGCTAAAAAAAGGTGGGAAAGTAATTTTTAGAAAAACCACTGGAGACACTTTCATCAAATATAGAATACGTCCTACTACATAGCACTCCCTACCATTTGCCCAAATTTGGTGGAATTCCATTGAGACATTTAGGCTACAGGCCTGTCTAAATATCCTGAGGTAAATTACATGACAAAAACACATATGAAGTTTGAGAATTTACAACCAATTAAAAAGTTTCTTTCATTGTCTACGATTATTTCCTGACATTTGATTGGTTAAGTACAAGAATATATATAAAAGAAGAGAGGGAAACACAGCCATTTTTGACTACTGCTTCCAGAAGTACATTTGAAAACAAATAACACTGACAACTTCAACTGATTTCTCCAAGGTAAGCTGTTATTTTGAAAGTATGTTGTACACTTTAAGATAATTTAAGAAAAAATATTCTGTTAGTTATATACTATCCCTCTGTAATAGTTATAGATTGAGATAGACTTCTCTGTAATAGTTATGGATTGAATTAGGCTTCTCTGGTATACAGTACCCTAACTCTACTAATATAGTTGATTTGTATGCAATTTTCAGAAAGAAAATGGAAGGTGAAAATCAAGCAAATGTTACTTCTATCGAAGTAAAGGTGGAAAAACCAGAAGAGCAAAAAGATGAAGTTGATTTCATGAATTACTCTTTGGATAAACAGTTCATAGAATGTTTGGAACAAATGGATCATGTACTTATAATTATGAGGAAATACCGGACAATATTATGTTACAAGTTTTATTAAATTATGAAAAAGAATCAGAGGAATACATTTATATTTAATAATTTTAAATAAAAAAAATTAAAAAATCAATAAAATTAAAAAAACAACAAAAAACACAATTAATAAACATAACAAAATTTTAAGTGATTTTTTTCTCATAGTACGCTCCCCGGTCCGCTCCCCGGTACGCGTACAGGGCGCTTCCCCCGGGAAAATCGAAAAAAAAAAATGTGTGAGACCCCGCGGGGCCCTTAAATGGCCCCCACATCAAACCTAGGGGGACAGGGGGTGTTTACTCTGCCCCCTTATAGTCTTTTACCCCTTTGTTTTGGCCACCTCTCATGTCTCGATCCTACCGAGACACAAGATGGCGGCCGCTCCGGACTGTTTAGAATGTTTACAGACAACCGACAGCCAATCAGCTTTCTGTGCGCAAGTCGCGTGACGCGCCCGGAGCGCTTCCCGGTGCGCGTACCGGGGCGCGGCTATAGATATATATATTTTTTTGAACCTATATTACTCAAAATCTACTGGGGCACATATCTTGAGACATAGCAAAGGCACATCGGGCTACCAGTCCCTACAATTTTGCCAATTTTGGTGTAAATCCATTCAGCCGTTCGGGCTAAAAGTGAAATCGACCGCCCTATGGAAATTAACATGGGGAAAACGCGTTTTGGGACCCCCCTTTTATCTTGGCCCCCGCTTGACGTATCCCCCCCAAACTTTCAGGGAAGGACCGGAGCTCGGCGAGGCCATTTTCAAGAAATTTTCAGGCAGATTCGTCAACCGGTGCAAAAGTTATTCCAAATAGAATTTTGAGAATTAACATTGAAAAAAATCCTAACTATAACTACCTACTGGCGTGTGGCGTTCTGCAGTCCGTGGAGGAGGACTGTGCTTTTCTTCCAGGATTTGGTTCCTATATATATATATATATATATATATATATATATATATATATATATATATATATATATATATATATATATATATATATATATATATATATATATATATATATATATATTCACTGAAAAAACCATAGGTTTCACACCAGTTATAGTTAGCTGGAAATTTTACTGACATAAAAAAATTGAAATTCCCACGTTATAGTTAGTTGGACTCACTATAACTTGCGCGTGCAATGCACTGCTGATGACGTCACATACTGGCAATACTAATGCGGCTCCGCCTGAGTCGTGAGGAGCGCCCTGCTGCACGTGTGCAGTTCCGCTGCATCGCCAACCTGCGCTGTAGCTGAGGAATAGGTTTGTTGCCGGTTGTGGATCTAAGCGACATGACAGACTGCCACAGTGAACTTCAAACCCACTTGGGATTTACATTGCAAACAGCAGGTATTATGCAGCTACTCGTGTGCTTAATATCACTGGGACTTCAATTACCAGCAGGCCGATGGCATGGCCACGCCCACTGGGGCGGGAGTAATACCATCAAATAACTGCTGTGATACCTGTTTTGCATTTGGCCCGCAGCCCCTGAGGAAGTGATTCGCTATCACGAATTGCGTTGGGCTTTATTTCTTTGTTGAACACTGCAGGCCGCCTGAGCATTGTTTTCCATGTACCAATAAAGAGGGCAAGATTTGAACTTACCTGCGTTGGGCCTCCTTTCAGCAGGCAACTTTTGTGTTCGATATATATATATATATATCTATATATATATATATATAGATATATATATATATATACATACATATATTTATATGTACCTTCTGCCGGTCGCTAGTAGGTAGTTATAGTTAGGACCTATTTTCCATAGGAAATCCGCAACATTCAATTTAGAATAACTTTGGCGCTGGTTGACAAATCTTTGCCAAAGTTTCAAAACTGTTGTTGCGCTCCGGTCCGCTTCTATCCTGAAAGTCTTGGGGTGATTCGTGAAAGTGGGGGCTGAGAAAAAAGGGGGTCCCAAAATGTGTTGCCCCCATGCAATTTTCCATAGGTACCATTCATCACAGCTACAGCCCGAACGGCTGAACGGAATTACACCAAATTTGGCAAAGTTGTAGTCCTTTGTTCAGACTCGTGCCTTTTGCTTATTTGGTGTAAATTTGTTCAGTAATTCCTGAGAAAATGACAATTAAAAGTACATATATCTATGGCCTCAGTGGATGCTCGCATCTTGCGCGGACTTTAAGCGCACTGCCCCGATCACGTGCTGAATGCTGATTGGCTGTCAAGTGGTTGTCAACATTCGAAACCAGGAAGTGTTGGCAGGCATTTTGTGCCTCTGTAGAAGCAAGGATCTAGAAATTAATGGAGCAAGAGTTCAAAATGTATAAAGGGGCAGGTAAGAAATAGTTTTACCCTATAGACCTGCTCACGGGGTCCCACAAGGACCCCTTGGGCCCCTCCAATTATTTTTTGGGGAAAAAACAGAGAAATGTGCGCTGGGTGCATGGACCCGCCGTAAAAAAATAAAAAATGACGTGCGGGCTCCTGTGCTTGTTTAAAAGTTAGCTACCTGGGTTGTTCAAATCCCAGGGTCTAAAATATTACTTTTGATGGTGGTCCAGAGGGCCCCTGTAGCCCAGGGAGCTCCATTCCTCGCTGCTTCAAAATAAATGGGTGAGGGAGCTCAAAGGTTCGGCTAAGCCCAGAGGATTACCACCCTCTGGGGCTTTTTATATTTTGGGAGGGGCGCCGAGGGGTCTCCATTCTGGAGCAGTCGAACCCCTTGGGGAACACCACCTCCCAGGATTGGCTCCTGCTGTATCTCGGGGTGCTTACCCTCGGGACACTGCTGTTTGCTATGGCAGGGCAGGAGTCGAGGTTCCCGCTGTGTCATAGAAACCTTGAGGGCATATTAACAAGTGCTGTTTTGCCGCCATTTGTTTAAAAAAGCCAGAACTGCGGTGAAAAATATATCACCCTATTTACTAGGTACCGCTAAAATGCATTAATGCATGTTAGGAACCGGTTTGCTAAGGGCTCACCTCGTACCTCCAATGAGTTGCAATGTAGGCGTTCCCAGAGGCAAGGTAGGTGTTCCTATGACAATATAACATGGAAGAGGGAGGTAGGACAACAGCATTGTATTTACAAGGGCGCCTGGATTTGAGGACCGATAGCAAAACTCTTGCTAATTACGGTTCATGTCAGATCCTATCATCTGTTCTGAAGTAGACTTAAACATGTTTAATATGCGAGGTGGGTTGATATGTTAAGTGCACAGTCTTATATTAACAATGGTTTCACTTGCGTATATGAATTTTCGCTGTATTTCTCGTGATATTGGGGGCATATTTACAAGAACAGTGTTAAAATTATCTACGCTTAAGCTTTAGGAAAGTGTTGTTAAATTTGTTGTGGTTTCCTGGAAGCGTAAGCGGAGTGGGCTGGACTAACGTATGCCAGTGCTGCACGTGGCTGTGAACCATGATTCCGGAGCTATGGGCGTGGTTCCGTTGTGAGCTACATGAGAAATCAACTGATTCGGGTGTCCGTGTTGTAGTGTTTAAATGCAAATGTGTCATTATATCTGTAAAGTACCACAGCATGGCCAACATGTAGGACCGGGGAATCACTGACCCTATCCATAGTTGCACACATAAAAGATGGTGGACATGACGTATTTCTGCGAATATGAATGTTTGTTGTACAATCTGTGGAATATTGTAGCTGTAGTAATACAGGGGTATGAAAGCTTTAGTATGCAGTTTTTGGCACATGAAGGGCAGCTAATATATATATATATACGTATGTAGTCATTCAGGTACACTGTCGAACTTGGTCCTGGAAATCAGTGTTCGAGCCTCTGAGTCGCGTTCACATCCTGCCTGAAAATGTACTGTAAATACGGTGCTCATGTAAATTGCTGATATAGTTTTGAGTCGACTACGCGCTATATAAATATTCACACACTCCACACTCCCTTTTTTCTCCGCAAACACTATATTCTATTCAAATCTTTGTAAAGTACAATTATACTTTTTGCACACTACATTTAGAAGTCATAATAATATACTTGCATTAGAAAAATATATAAAGCATAAACTTATACCATTAGTTTACCTCTCTTTAAAATTCTTTCCTCCTTCATTCGACATACATCCAACTCCTCTGGAGGGAACATAATGTTTTATATATTACAGTATATACATTAACTTAATGTTCCCTCTGAGGAAATGGATGACAAACTGAAGATGAATTCGACGATCGTAAACTTTTTCTTGCTCATAGTTTGGTCACCCGTAATAAATCACAGAAACGAAACTAATCATCCTAAGGGTGTGGTTTATATACCTTTTGGGTATTCAAATCACTATGGAACCAATTTAGTGCTCCTCCCATTTTTTGTCACGTTTTTCAGTTTACACGTGCTCACATTTCCTTTTTTTTTTTAAATGTTTTTATTCACCAGTTTTTAAGACATTTACACCCTTCCCTCCCACCCCGCACAGGACAATTCAAATCAAAAGAGAAAATCAGAAACACAAGTAAATGTCAAATAACAAGCATAATATCAGTCTAGTTAGCTATCCATGTAGGGCAAGTTTTAGGTCATAATCCTACTTTGTACTTACAGGTTACCTACATTTTAACAAGCCCAGTTGCTAGTGATAATACATGATAGTGACAAAAAATAATTATGCCATACATACATATAAAGTGAATACATATAACATTTAAATTTAAAAAGAGGAAACTAAACAGATAAATTATTAAGTAAGTCTTTGCCAGGACATCTGGCTTAGGGAACCTAATAGATCAGATACACCAATGTCTAACCAGATCCAAGAATTCCTGCCCAATCTATGATCTAACCATCCTATCCTTCCATTCTGCGATCGGGCTCCATATCTGCAAGCCTAATGCTCTGCCCTTCTTCCCCTTTCTGGCATATATGGCCTTTTCCAAATTGTGTATATGCAGCAGCCTTGCCAACCATTGTTGCATGGTAGGTGGTACTTTATCCCGCCATGCAGTAGCTATACACAAGCGCAGCACCGCCATGGCCACAAATACAAAATGTGCAGACTGTAATTGCAAAGTGCCTTCATCAACTCCTAATATAATTATGCCAGCTGTTAATTTTATCTTGCAGTTCAGAGATCTATCAAAAAACACTTCCATGTCTTTTAGCAGGGGGAGAAGATTCGGACACTCCGCAAACATGTGTTTCATATCTCCTTCCATACTATCACATCTCGGGCATGTGATCCCCTGTGTACACCTCCACTGGGCAATTCTAGCTGGCGTATAATAGAGTTTATATAAGGTTTTATAATGTTGGGCTTGTAGAGCTGATGAGCATAGAACCTCCTGTCCTAACTGCAATGACTTCCCAAACACACCCTCGGGTATCTCTAATGCATCCATCCATTTGCCTTCAACTTTCCCTAAATCATCCCGTCTATGTGCTATACAGCCTCTTAATTGTACAGCCATGCCCCCCTTCTATTACTCGCAGTATTGGATTATCGCCAAACCCCAATGGGCCCCCTCTTTTTCTGGCCAGGAAGCTTCTCATCTGGCAGTACTTAAAAAAACTCCTCGTACTGACCCCAAATTCCTGTTGAATTTCTGCAAATTGACGTACACCTGTCGGGCCTAACAAGTCTCCCATCTTTTTTATTCCCAGGCTGCCCCATTCCCTAAATGTAGTGTCAGCAAATATCTCCGGGGGGAGCATAGGGTCATCCCCAAGTCTGGTGTATGCATGGTATCGCCCCATGCCAAAGCTTTTTTTGAATGCCTTCCATACCCTATATTCTGCGTCTATCAGCCTGAACCTAGTTCTCTTAAAGTAGCTTGGCTTCGTGTATCTAAGAAATACATTCTCTGTTTCTGCCACAAGAATTATTTCATAGATCTCTATTGATCCTGCGTGTGTCTCCTTTTCCATCTCTGCGCCTCCCAAAAGGCCTGACATCTGTTGTAGTGCAGCTGCCCAGTAATACAATCTGAGATATGGAAGCAACCAACCTCCCCTGTACCGTGGCAATGACATGAATCTTATAGCTCTTTTTGTCTTCCCCTGTGACCAAACAAAACGATTAATCAAATGATTTATTCTGCTAAACTAGGTTAAGTTAAAAAACAGTGGGATTGTTCTAAACAAATATAAAAATTTCAGCAGCAAGTTCATCTTTACCCTACCCACTTTACCCTACCCACTATTGACATGTGTAGATTATGCACCCTGTCCAGATTCTTTTTCGATTTGCTGATAATAGGGCAGATATTGATTTCCACCAGTTTTTCCAGATCTGCAGTAATAGTTATGCCCAGATAAAACCCCCTCAGCCACCACTGAGTGTCTGTGCAGACTGCATGAGTATTCTTTATAATTTGTGATTTACTTTTATTCAATGCATATCCTGCCACCCGCCCAAACTGCTCTGCTTCCTGCTCTATTTCTCCTATAGCCTCTGCAGGTGAGGGTGTGATGACCGAGATATCGTCCGCGTAGTCGAGAACTTTTATGCTCCCCATTTGAGTGTTTAATGGGCAAATTTGGTTATTTAACTCCAATCTTAAGATCAACGGGTCTATGTACATTGCAAATAGCAGGAGTGAGCAAGGGCACCCCTATTGTGTGCCCCGGGTAATTGGAAAGGAAGCGGTGCGACCTGCATTCACCCTGACACAGGCAGTGGGTCTATGGTATAATGTTTGAATAGCCTTGATGAAACCTACCCCAAAGCCCCCTCTCCTTAGAACAGCCCACAGAAATTCCCATGAAACGCGGTCAAATGCCTTTTCGGGGTCCAACAACATAGCCGCCATTGGTTTCCCCTCTACTCTATCATATAGCTACTTCTTTTCTATATACTGTGTTAAGTTAGCATGAGCTTATTAAATGTTTAAACGCCATTTTTCTTTTTGCTTCATTTTGCACACGACACATAATTGTTATTTTAGCTTTCAACCTAGAAGAGCATTGTGATTTACTTGACAATAATATGTTATTACTCTGATATCAGCTTTGCTTGGTACACTGTCTGCACAGTGAGTGCTGAAGCCTCCAAGGATAACTCGACAAAGTGTTGTTGTGAGGTCTGATCTTCGCACCTTCCTAGACATAACACAAATGCAGCTGCTGCCAAAATCTGGCTGTTAAGCAGGTTTTATATTGCTTTGCTGAAAACACACATGATGGTGCTTCGCATGCAGAGAGCTGGTGGAAGATGATGTGATCCTCTGCCACTGAGATTTTGAGGTATGGGCCTGCCCTGCTAAAACCCAAAAGAGACCTTCATAGATATAATATACTATGCTAATTAGGGAGGGTGAGAAATAGGTGTTGTTAATTCCTATTCATTTAAGCATCTTAGTATGCTGTCACCGTTCGCTTTCTATGGACTAGTAACTATGCTGATAACTTTGTTTCTTATAATATGTTTGCTTGTATTATATAAGATACTGCGTTTGAGAACCCTGCATTGGTAAGTAAATATTTCAAATATGCACGTGTCCTCATTTACTCCACGTTCTGGCTTGAAATGATTATATAGTGAAAGAGTGTTCATGTGTTCCACGATACCTGAGGTATTCTAAGTTCATGTTCTGGTTTGTCTAAACATTGGGAGTTTGTTATGACCAATGAGACACTGTAGCTAGCTCGGTAAGAGGATTTTGGGCACTGAGGTGTGTTTTGGGACATCCTAATTCACTGAGGTTCCAAATCTCTATGCACAGTTCTGTAGGAGAACGGAATTCCTGCTACAACACCTTGAGCAACAAACAGCGTGATAATCTTCCTCACATGCAGTGTGGTGCCTCTTTGCAGGATGAAACCATGTTGATTAGGACTAACTACTTGCCCTGCCACTTTTGCAAATCTAGCTGCTTTTGAAAATATCTTTAAATCTGCATTAATCAGTGTTATAGGGCGATATGAGCCTCGTTCTGAGGGAGCCTTTACTTTTTTAGGAATTATTATAATATCTGCCCGGCCCTGGGGGGGCCAATTCCCGGGGGCAAAGTGTTCATTCTAGTGGGGTAGATAAATAAACAGTATCCCAACAGGAAATGTTTTCAAGACAAGTAAGCATGTATGCAGCAAGCATTTCAATGACAGAAATAAGGAGACCACTATTCAATTGATTTCAGATTGTTATTCATCTTGTATTTCGATATAAAAACGTTTTCTATGGTCAGGCATATACAGTTATATCAGCACTGTATAAGATAAAATGTGACAACCAACAAAGCACTTGGTGCTCAAGAACGTGTAAGTGAAGAACGTGATGACGCAAGTGGTAAGGTGAACAGCGTGGACGGCGCACAGTGAACAGTAGTGCAAAAAATGTACAGTGGGTGGCTCAAGAATGGTGACAGAATGACATCAGGGTATAAGTTAATTTGCAAATTGTATTGAGCCACGATAGAGAATACGCCTAGTATTGTGCTGCAGAGTCGACGGCTTTTCGATCCTCTTCAATTGGGATTGTCTTCAGGACTGGGTTGTCTGGTTTGTGAAGTGAAGGAAAGGACAATTCAGGGGTAGGCGAGGGAGGTAGGGCACTTGCATGTAAATGGGCATGGGGAAGGGACAGGGAGTCGCCCGGTAAGTGAGTCGGGGACCATGCGGTGCACGGATATAGCCAAGTCAGGAGGTGGGGTAGCGAGGATGGCAAGCCTGGGGGTGCTGGCCGGGTAAGTTAGGGGAAACATGGCAGTGAGAAGGAAGAAGGGACGAATGGATTACCGGGGCTGCGGGCATGTCGGTGAGAAGGAGGAAGGAGCCAAGAGATAGCGGGGCAGGGTAAGGGAAGAGAGGGGGTGGGCCAGAAGGAGTGCCAAGCATGCGAGGAGCGGGCAGACAAGGGTTTCTACAGGTGTGTGGAACTATGTGGATGGGAAGAAGGTCTTGGTCAAATAGCTAGATGACCGGTACATTGGGCTGGACACGAAGCCGGATGGTACGGGGATGTACTAGGCTGGTTGGCGCGGTTGGAGGCGAGCGGATGGAGGCGGTGCTTCGGGTGGTGCTCGTGGCACGAGAAAGAGTGGCTCGATTTTCGGGATGGCGGTAGGGGTGGTAAAGTGAAAAGAGCCAACCTGCAGGGGGACAGAGGAGATCGGCGTGGTGGGGGAGCGCGGGGGCGCTGAGAGAGAATCCGGGGGGGCGGGGAATGGTAGTGTATAAACATACCTTGAGCGTGATCAGAAACACAGAGGAGATCCGTCTCACGAGGACGGCAAGGCATCTGCCTCGAGGGCACTGATCGGGAAAAATATCTGGTAAGAAAGTGGGCGGGATTGGGGGGGACACAATTGAGATAGAAACCACTTAAAGTTACTAATGATTGTTAGAAGATCAAGGTGCCCAAAATGGATGTCTCAGTTTAGGCCATACAAGGGTGGCAGTCCTGTTGATGAAAAATGGAGGCAAGGCATCAGCGTGAGCAAAGTCACTGGGCACAGAGGGTTCCGGGGATGGACGGGGTGGGAAAAGCGAGCGTACCTGTGTGAATCCGGGATCTGCCGGCTAGCAACGGCAGCCAGGACGTGGAGCGACTTCCGGGTTTGAGCTGGAGGGAGGGGCAGGGCCAAAGAAGTGTGCAACCAGTGGGGCTGTGAGCGTTTTGCAATTGATTCTGCTTTTATGCTGAATGATACGCTGTTTTATCATTTGCGTTGTTTGACCAATGTACGTGAGGTCGCACGGGCAGCTGATCGCATAGATCACGTTCTGTGATCTGCAGCTCATATGGCTCCTCAGTTTGTGGGAGCGGCCATTGAATGTGAAATCCTTGGTGTTAAAAGTGATAGCACAGATGCTACAGTTCTGGCATCTGTAATGGCCCATGATGGGGTCCAATCCCCAGGCTGCAGTTATAGTGTGTCTGTCCGTGGGTAGTTGTGGCCAGGTGATGGCATGTACCAAGTGGCTATCAAGGTTGTTGCCACGTTGGTAGGAGAACAGAGGCTTGTCCCTGTGGGTGGTAGCTAGAATATAGCAGTAAGGTGTTTTTCTCTGTGGGCTTGCGGTAGAGCGTGGTTCCCAGTTTGCCATCTTCTGCATGAATGGTGACATCCAGGAATGGGAGATCATTACTTTTGCATTCACTAGTGAATTTCAAATGTTCTTGATATGATATGATAACAATTTATAATGCGCAGAACAATAACCCGCAGGTATCAAGGCGCCTAACAATACAATCAAAATTGAACCAGACGTCCTTACATATAGTCTTGTCGGAAGAAACGAGTTTTTAGGGCAATGCGGAATTTCTGTAAAGATGGAAGGGATCTCAGGTCAAGAGGAAGATCATTCCACCATTTGGGGGCTAGAGTGGAGAAAGCCCTGCCACCCCATTTAGCTCTTCGTACGCGGGGGGCTGTCAAAAGCGATTTCCCGGAGGAACGCAAGTTCCTACCGGGAATGTAATGGGAGATGATAGACCCAATACCCGTGTCGCTGTTTTTAGTGATGGCTCTATAGGTCATGCAAAGGAACCGGATTCGAAGTTCTACCGGTAGCCAATGCAGCATTTTCCTGGCCGCAGTGGCTGAGGAGTGTCTGGGAGTGTCCGGGACAAATCTGGCTATGGCGTTTTGGACCACCTGTAAGTGCTGTAGGTGGCTCCGGTTTAGCCCAGCATACAGCGCATTACAGTAGTCCAAACGAGAGCCAATGAGTGCGACGGCTATTTGCTTTCTAGCCTGCAGGGAAAGATATTTCCTGACCCTTCGCAGGGTGTGAATCAAGCCCCAGCAGGTGGAGACCGTTCTACTCACCTGACTGCCCATATCAAGGGCTGGATCTATCATCACCCCAAGATTCTTAGCAGATGTTGTGGGGGAGGGACATATTCCTAGTGAGTCAGGCCACCAGTTTGCTGACCAGATGTTTTCTTTCCCCCCGAACACCAACACCTCAGTCTTCTCCCCATTCAGTTTGTGAGTGGTTCAGCCAAATGATGAAGGGGTCCAGTGTTTCAGATGTACCATTCCAGATGAGCAGCACGTCGTCGATGTAACAGCGCCACAGGTTGATGTTGTAGAAAAAGGGGTTGATGGGTGCAAGGATGAGGCTTTTTTCCAAGTTATTTACAAACAGGATGGCAAAGTTAGGAGTGAAGCATGCGCCCTTGAATACACCCTTCACTTGTAGGTAGTAAGTATCACGATACAGAAAATAGTTGTTTTGTAGGGCTATATGTAGGAGGTCCATAATGAATTCTGTAGGGATTCGTGCAGGTTGGGGTCTTGACAGTAGTAGAGTCTTGATAACTAGTAATCCTTCATCATGGGGGATTTTAGTGTATAGGGATTCTATGTCCATCTCAACTATGACTTGGGTGGTTGTGTCGAAGGGTTTATCCTCAATGATAGTGATTAGGTCCATTGTATCGCGGATGAAGGTGTCTGTGTCGGGAACGAATTCCTTGATGATGGCATCTATATATTTACCCAATGGCTTTAGAATGGATCCACAACCAGACACGATGGGACGACCAGGAGGGTTGACTTTGTCTTTGTGGACTTTTGGCCGAACATATAAGACAGGTGTGCGTGGACTGGGGTTGGTCAGAAATTCAAATTCCTTCTTGGTGATGATGTTCAGATCTCTAGCATGGGCAGTGACTTCTTGTATTTTGGATCTGATTTCGTCAAGGGGGTATTTGGCAAGAGGACGGTAGTGTGCTCGATTGGCGAGTTGGCGTTGTATTTCTTGGTCATATTTGGTTATTCCCATGACGACAATGCCACACCCTTTGTCGGCAGGTTTGATAATAATTTCAGGGTTCTTTTTCAATGTAAGTAGAGCTTGCTTTTCAGCCATGGGGAGGTTGTATGGGATAAAGTGCGGTTGAGATTTGAGACTCATCACCAGGTGTTCAAAGGCCAGAATTTCTGGCGGCATAGTGTGTGAAGGAGGATTGAAGGTAGAGGGTGGACGCAAGGTAGATACCATTGGAGAAGTGGCGTCTAACTTATCGGCGAAGAAGTGTTTTAATCTTATTCTTCTGAAAACTTTTAAAAGGCTGGACTGAAGTTCCCAAAAATCTGTCAGTTCTGCGGGGTACAAAGGTGAGACCACGTGATAGAAGAGTGGTTTCGTCGTGGCTTAAGATGTGATCCGACAAGGTAAATATGGGAATGGATTGATCAGGTAGCATCTCCGGGTTGGTGTTGTTTACTGTGGGGGTTCCCATTGGTAGTATTGGTTGCCTGCTTGGCGTTCGCCTGCAAATTGTGGCTGGTACTGGCGGTTCCTGGTGGGATAGTTTGGAGGTGGTGGTCATTCTAGTGGGGGGCCATAGGAGCCCCCAAGCCCCGGGGACCGCCACCCCAGGGCTTTTTTTAAAAATAAGAATGGGGGGTCCCAGAGGGGCTCTTTTTAAAATAAGAATGGTGGGCCCAGAGGGGCCCCCAGCCCCGGGGACCCCCACCCCCCGGGGCTTTCACATTATGATTGCGGGGAGACTCACGGCTCCCCACAGCCCCGGGGACAGCCACCCCCTAGGGCTTATTTTTAATAATAAAATAAAAACCTGTGTGGGGGGCTCAAGCCCCCCCACATGCCCCGGGGACCGCCACCTCCCCGGGGCTCTAATTTTTAAAATAGCGGGGTCCGTGACAAACCCCCCAGCCCCGGAGACCACCACCCCCCGGGGCTTTTAACTGTTGGGAGGGGTCCATGCGGCCCCCTCCTAGAGCCTTGTGGTGGCCCTGGGGACCGCCACCCCCAGGGCCAGCACCTGCAGTGTCCCGGGGTGCCTACCCCTGGGACACTGCTGTTTACTAAGGTAGGGTGGGAGCCTCGCGGCTCCCACCCTACTATAGCAAACTGCTTTCCTATTTGAAAGAGAGAGCAGGCAAACCTGCCCTCTCTTTCAAAAAGGAAAGCAGATTGCTTTTCATCAGGGAGAGCAGCATGTTAGCTGCTCTCCCTGACGAAAAGCAATGCCGGCTCCCGAAGGACACAGGAGCCGGCTGGGACCATGGGGGCAATGGGGCTCCCCCCATGGTCCCCAACGTTTTGTATGAGCCCCGGGGAATTGGGTCCCCGGGGATAATAAAAATGAGTGTATGAGGCTATTTTTTTACGATAAAATTAGAGTATGCGTGCCATGTGCGGCCGTACGACGTTTGGTGCGAGGTTTCTAAGTCGTCCCGTACATGTACCATAACAAGCAATAAAATGAAAAAAGATATATTTTTCAGATACCTATGAAGCTTATGTGTTTATATGTTGGTTGGTTGTACCAAGAGCTTTTCTCTTTATTGGTACTTATAAGTAAATATCTATGCAGAGTCTCAATTTGTTGAGGAGGACTGTTGTACAGTGTGCTGAACTTTGACCTCTGTGGTCAGGTGAGTTTTATATGATCTGTTAGTATGGTAACAGCATAAAACAAATTGGGGTTAGGGTTCAAAGTTATGTCAGTTGGAAAGGGTTCAAATGTTCAGCCACTAGAAATGTGTGTTTAGAGGGAAAGTGTGCGATGTTTTGGTTGTGCTAAGTACACTGAAGTAGACAGATTATGTATAAGGATATCTGCTGTGTGACTGGCATTCTTCTTAATCTACAAATACATTAGAAAGGTGAGTTGATAATTTGAAAGGGAATGTATGTGGTGCATTTTGTAAGAAGGTTGTCATCGCCGAAAAAGTCTCCTACACTCTCAACACCCGCCTCCCTCGAAGTGCTCTGTCCGTGAGCCTGCCCTGCAGCGTCGGGATACCTAACAGGGGAGTGTTAGCCGCGTACGCCCTAACCGAGGACGTGTATGTCAGAGCTTTCCGCCAGCATGTTAAAGCTATACGGAGGAGAGGATGGCAATCCGCAGGTATGAGGCTCTTCGGGATCAACAGAACATGTAGTCTCCCCATCCCAGTAAGTCATTCGTGTAGCCTACTTCATGCAGGTTCCATCCCGTCGTCCAGTAAAGAGAGCCATTGAAGTTGGCTGGTGTAGTAATAGCTCCTGAAGTCTGGGGCTCCCATTCCGCCGGCTCTGGTCCCCAGTTGTAATTTACGAAGCCCTATCCGTCGTCTCCCCGCCCCCCAAATCAGAGTGGTTAGGAGCGAATTAAGAGTGTCAAAGATAGACTGTGGCAAAAGGACAGGGAGGTTAACAAAGAAGTAAAGCATACGAGGGAGAATTACCATTTTAGAGATCGCGATTCTGCCCATGACCGATAATGGTAACGACGTCCAGAAACCCACAGAGGCACGGAGACGTGATATAGCTTTTTTAACATTCCCCTCTATCTAGTCCTCCTGCTGTCTGTAAACCTGGATCCCAAGTAGTTAAATGTGGTGGGAGCTACCGGGATGAGGTGCGCCCCAAAGGGTATGGAATCAGGGTTAAGAGTGTCCCAGAAGTAGAAGCCGCTTGACTTTTCCGGATTCGTGGCCAGTCCAGAGATTGCAGAGAACCTCTTGAAGGTCTTATATATGGCGGCGTGGTCGGTCTCAAGGTCACGGAAAAATAGCAGTATATCGTCCGCGTAGATCGATATCAGGTGTTGGTCACCTCCGCTAGGGATGCCACTCCATGCCATCCTGGTCCTCAGGGCTATGGCCAGGGGTTCCAGGGCCAGCACGAAAAGCAGCGGGGACAGGGGACATCCCTGTCTAGTGCCACGATGGATCACTTATGCGCCAGAGATATGTCGCCCCGTGCGTGCCCGTGCCGGCGGAGCAGTATAAAGTAATCTGATCCATGCTAAAAGGGAGGCAGGGAGCCCAAACTTCTCCAGACTCTGGAACATACGACCAGGTCAGGGATTTGAAAGCCTGTTTGTGGTCCAAGGCTATACAACCCGCTCTAGGGAGGGTCGGTGGAATGGACGCCATGAGCGCATGTAAGCATCGTGTGTTCATGGAGGTGCTTCTACCTGGAAGAAATCCACATTGGTCTCTATGGATCAGGGCAGGGAGGTGTGCCTGCAGTCTCAGAGCTATCGCTTTGCTGAGTATTTTATATTCCGTGGAGAGCATTGATAACAGCCTGTAATTTACCATGTCTATACTATCCCTCCCGGGTTTAGGGAGCGAAACAACCAATGCCTGCATAGTGGAGTCAGGCAATCGACCTTCCACCAATGCCGTTCGGTATATGTTCTCCAGGATTGGTACCAAGGTATCTGAGTAGGTCGCATAAAACTCCACTGGAAGTCCGTTCATGCCCTGCGTCTTTTTACGGTTCAGAGACCTGTTGGCCACCCTGATCTTGTGTTGTGTAATGGGGCCCTCGAGGTCTTTTTGGGCTCCGGCATCCTGGACTGGGAATGGGAGGTCAGATAAAAAGGCAGTAATTTGACCCGGATCAATGCCTGTAGGCTGGGCATTTAATGCAGTCAAGTGGTCATGGACTGCCCTGTTGATCTCAGTTTGCGTATCCACCGGGTGTCCGTCTCACGTCCAAATCCTGGTTATCACCGGGATGTCCGGGTGTTCCCGAACTAGGCGGGCCAGCAATGCTCCCTACCTATCCGCCTCTGTGTGTTGTCGACGGATATATTCTTTGTGTTCAATGATCCGTAATGTTTCAAGGGTATCTGCGTGTTCTATGTTCTCTAACTGCAGCTCCTTCCGCTTAGTGGGATCAACCGCTACCTCTTTGTCTAACTGTTTGAGCCTGTCCTCTATGCCTATTAGTTTTCGGTGTATTTCTTGTCGGGCGCCCACCAGTTGTCCAATCGCCGCTCCTCGCACCACCACCTTCATGGCATCCCAAACCACTAAATTCGTGGAGGCTGTGTCCCAGTTCTCCACAAAATATTTGCCCAATGTCTTGGACAGGGACGCCCGGAAGGGGCCATCTTCCAGTAGGAGTGGGTCTAGGTACCACGTGGGGACCGGGGTAGGAACCCTGCCCCAGAGGAGGCTGAATGTAAGGGGCCTGTGATCAGAGAAGGTCTTTGCTAAGTATTCCGGATTTTCAACCCTGGAAATCAGAGGTGTGGAACAAAGGAACCAATCAATTCTAGTGTGGAGCCTGTGAATGTGTGAGTAGTGAGAGTATTCCCTGCTCTCGGGATAAAGGGAGCGCCAAGCATCCTGCAGGCCCCAACCCGCCGCCCAAGTGCAAAATATCTCCGTCAGCCGGGAGACACCCGCCACCTGTAGGGGAGGATGTGACCAGTCTCGGTCCAAATCCATGATCATGTTCCAGTCCCCCCCCTAATATCCAGGGGGTAGTGGACCAATCCACTACCGCCAGTCCCACCCTCTGTAGGAATTTGTCTTGGTCAAAGTTCGGAGCATAGACACAGCCCAGTACAACTGGCCCACCATCCAAAGTACCCCTCACAAATATCTAACGTCCCTGGCCGTCTACCCTCCTTTCCACTTCCAAGAACGGTGTGCCATGCCCAACCCATATTGTTGCCCCTCTAGAGAAAGCGGAGTATGTCGTAGATAAGATCGTGCCCCTCCATTTTTTCCTCATTTTGAGAGCTTCCGATGCAGTGAGGTGGGATTCCTGGAGAAAAGCAATCTGTGTGTGATGTCTCAACAGGAATGCATGAATTTTGTGCCTCTTTTGTACCGTCCCCAGTCCTCTCACATGCCATGTTGTGATTCTATACTTCCCCGCTGTGTTAGCCATACTCAAATGTGTGTCTACACTGTAACCACCAACGTCCTCCAGCCTGAGCCCCACATCTCAACCGACAGGAGATCGCCCATCCCCCACCCTTTACACAAAACAGAACCATAATGGCGCAGCCAAAAAACCAGGCTGGGCCCAACAATTGAACAAGTCTCAAAAGGACTGAAAATCCAGAGCGTTCGTCATCGTGGCGGTGGCCGAGCACCATGTTAGTCTTTGCTTGCAGGCCCACGGGCTCTGCCAGCTCTACGGCAAACTGTCTTTGGGGAAATGTTACCAATGATTAAATGAGGGGAAAAACATATCCCTAGTCGCTCGTGTCCTCCACCCATATCAAACAGTAGCTGTGCCCAATCAAGAGGAGTGACAGAATGCATTCATTGACAGTAGTGGCAGCCACCTATGACAGGTCCAACTCCCTCCCCGGACCCAATAGAAGACATTTAACTAGACATATAAGCAAATTGTAGACAATACGATACGGTGTGTGTGCAGTTCAGCTACTTCTGGTCAGGTCTTCATTCTCGCAATTGTCCAACACTTCATCAGCTGAGCGGGGCGTTACAGTGGGGAAACGGAGTACACTATGGTCCGAGTCTGAGTGAACCGTACTATCTTCTGAGTCCGCTGTGATCTTCTTAGGATCCTCCCGGAAGGTACCTGCCAACACCAAAGCGTCCAGCTGTTTCTCCTTTTGTTGTGCCTGTGAGGGTCCACGTCTTCTTCCTCCACGCCTCGGCTTGGGGGGCTCCGTCTCCCTCGCGTTCTGGTTGGTCCTCGATCCGTCGGTATTCGGGTCCTGTGAGGGTCCCTGACTCTTTTCTATGCCCATCACCTCCAGCCAGTCCTCGGCATCCGCAGGGCTCTTGAAGAAGTGGGCTTTCCCATTGTGCACAATTTTTAGGCAGGCCGGGAACAACAGTGCGTACTTGAGGTTGGCTTTCTGTAACCTCCGTTTTACCTTTAGGTAGGA
The DNA here is from genome assembly GCF_964263255.1 of Lissotriton vulgaris. Taxonomy (NCBI): domain Eukaryota; kingdom Metazoa; phylum Chordata; class Amphibia; order Caudata; family Salamandridae; genus Lissotriton; species Lissotriton vulgaris. Next base: position 22,964 of record NW_028251051.1, on the reverse strand, counting down.
TGAGCATTGTTTTTGGACCATGTTGGTGTAGTCCGCGTAAAGGGAGATCTTATGATTGTCGTATTGAATAAGGGACTTCTCCCTTGCCTTTTGCAACAGGACGTCCCTGTCCCGGTAATTCAAAATTCGCACAATAAGTGGAGGCCTTCCAGGAGTAGGTCTGCCTGTCGGGATGCTATGCGCCCTCTCCACGCAGAAATGTGGTGAGAGGCCCTTGTCTGCCACATGATCCCGGAACCATTGTTCCATAAAGTCTGCGGCTTGGGTCCCTTTACAGCGTTCCGGAAGGCCTATAACGCAGATGTTATTTCGGCGATTATGGCCTTCCGCGTCCTCCACCCGGTCCATAAGGGTGGCAGCCTGAGTTTGGAGCTGTTGGATAGAGGTCGAGTGTTCTGACACAGTTGGCTTGATCTCGCTGATGGTCAGGCTGTGCTCTTTCACTCTGTCCGCCAGTTTCTCGTGATCCACTTTCAACAGGGAGACTGTGGTCGTCACTGAGCCCATCTGCTGTTCCAACACCACTCTAGAGTCTCTGATTTCCTGCAGGATGATGTCCAATTTATCAATCTGTGGACCTCCTGTTTGTTGTTGCGTAACAGGCAGCGATAGTGCCCCCTCTCCAGCGTTAGACGACATCTCAGGTACCGACATCAGGCCTCCAGAGCTCTCCACCATCTTTCCACCCTTGCGGACCATTATGTCCGAAGATCTCAGTCCTTAGCTCTCGGCCCGGCAGGTCTCTTGGCACCAGGCACCCGCGGTGGAACCTCACCCGGCATCACCCCGCCCGGCGGATTCCAACTGTGGATTTAGCGTCCGATCTCCCGTAGGGCGTCGTAGCTTCGGAGTAGCTCCAGTGTCCCCGCGTACTCCCTCACATGGCCGTCCGCACGGTAGAGTAGGTGCACTGCTCCCAGTGGTCCGCGTCCGGCAGTTTTTTCCCAGGAGAAGGGTGAGAGGGATTATGGGGAGCTCTCACAGCGACTCCCCTATACATGCGCCACTAGTCTGATGTCCAATGCACCCAAGGGGGCTCGTGTCCCACTCCGGTGGAACCCCCCGCCGCCCATACGCAACAGCTCGCCGTGTGTCTCTCAGGGGGGGGCGAGCAAGAAGGGCTGCGGGTGCACCCACGGCGCTTCACGGTACCTTCTGTTGCCCGGTCATGGGGAATCCACTGCCCCTACAGGGGGCTCCAGTCGCCCAAGCACCGCCGCTCCTCCTCAGTGTCTCCTGAGCCCTCCGGGGCCCCGTCGCACCTCAACATCCCTCAATCCGGGGAAGAAACAAGATTTCCGCGAAGCGGGGGGCCTGCCGGGCGGCCCCGCTCTTGAGTCTGCCACCACCGGAGTTCCAGTGGGTCGGCGGGGGGGGGGGAGAGGCTATTCAGGACCAGGGGGGGAAGAAAAAACAAACCAACCAGAGTCCCCTCGCTGTCAGTGGTATGTCCGTGCCGGTCCCCGGGGGTCACTCCACTCGCATGTAGGCCGCAGGAGCTGCCGTCTCCGCCGAGCTCCACTGTCCCCGGGAAGGCACCGCATCACTTCTGTTGCTCATCGTGTCTGCCCTGTGCGTCCTGGTATTCAGGGCCGCTCCCCCGGGATGATCAGGCATCGACCGCGTCCTCTGGCTGTGGGGTCTGAGCCTTAGACCTCCAGCCTCCGTTGTAGGCCGCGTCTCCGGGGGTCCGTCAATGAAGGATTCTCGCCTGCCTTGCCCCCGGCCTCACCAGGTTCAGAGGGCAGTCAGGTCTAGTCCACGATATCCCCCGTGCCAAGCATGTACTCCGGGAGTTCCCGGGTTAATTTTCAATGGATTATGCCCCGATCAGCGCCAGAGCCTTAGCAGAGCACGTCCATGCTCATGGCCTGCAAGCCACGTCCCCTCGTGTTTATCCTTCTTAAGTGTGTAGAATCACATTCTGAGTTTGTCTTCATTTGGATAACCATTGTGATAAAAGCATTTGGTAAGTTAATGTGTTTGGGAAGTCAACTTTGTACAGTAAACTGCAGTACTAAAACAAGTAGAATGTGTGCAGTCACTTTTCCAGTTCTAGAGCTGTTAATAGTGTTAATTAGGCTTGTGTTTCAAATCTATAATTTTCCAATCAGTATACATACACTACTGGAAACTCTCTGGGGCAGATTTATGAGCCTCTTTTGCGTCTTTGTGCTGCCATTGCGTCACTTTTTTGATGCAATGATGGGACAAATAATGCAGCAAATTGGTTGTGTATTTGCAAAATGAGTCAGGGTTGTGCAGTAAAATGTAGTAGTTATATACATGGAATGTGTGTAGTCACTTTACTGTTTCTAGATTAGTAAATGTGTTTTCGGAAAATGCAAGGTTTAATATTTTTTATCTAGAATCACATTGTGCGTCTGTGTGTATTTAGGAACTAATCTGAGTGAAGCATTTTTGTATGGTTTATGTTTCTAGACACATAAGTACTTAAATATCTATCTTTTTTTGAAGTTTTGATAGAATTAAAAACTAGTTATTGTTTTTGTATTTGCAAAATAAATCATGGTTGTACAGTAAAATGCAGTATTTACATTTCTGAAATGTGTGCACTCATATTAGGTCTTCAGGAGTTATTAATAGTGTTGCATGTGTAGAATCAGACTTGTGATTGAAATGTACAATTTCCCAGTCAGCATATATACACTGCTCCATACACTCTGGGGCAGATTTACAAGCCCTTTGTGCCTTTTTGTGGTTGTATTGTGTAACTGTTTTGATGTAATGTTGGCACCAATAATGTAGTAAAATGCTTATGTATTTGCAAAATGAATCAGGATTGTATAGTAAAATGCAGCAGTCAATTTACCGTTTCTAGACTAGTAAATGTGTTTTGATAAAATGCAAGGTCAAATTTAGTTTGTCTAGAATCACACTGTGCGTCTATGTGCATTTAGGAATTATTCTGAGTGAAGCACTTTTGTATGTTTTGTGTTTGCAGAAACATAAGTGCTTAAAAATCTATCCTTTTTTCAAGTTTTGATTGAATTAGAAACTAGTTACTGCCTTTGTATTTGCAAAATGACTCATAGTTGTACAGTAAAATGCAATATTTATATTTCTAGAATTTGTGCAATGGTATTAGCTCTTCAAGAGTAATTAATAGTGATGCTTGTCTAGAATCAGACTTGTGTTTCAAAGTTACAATTTCCCAGTCAGTATATATACACTGTTGCATACACTGTGGGGCAGATTTACGAGGACCTTGCTCCTCTTTGTTGTTCTATTGCGTCACTTTTTGGATGCAATGTTGGTACCAATAATGCAGCAAATTGCTTATGTATTTGCAAAATGAGTTAGGATTGTATAGTAAAATGCAACAGTCATATATATAGAATATGTTTAGTGACCCTACCATTCTTAGACTAGTAAATGTGTTTTTCTAAAATGCAAGGTTTAATATTATTTTTGTCTAGAATAACACTGTGAGTCTGTGTCCATTAGGGAACATTTAGAGAGAATGGCTTGGTTGGTTGATGTGTTTGCAGACATATAAGTACATGTACTGTGGCAGTGAGACAGCATTTAGGGCATGCAGTTCTTGAAACTCCTTAGGACTATGCAAGTAGTAGTGTAATCATCGTCACACTTGTGTTTCAGGCCTACATTTCCCCAGTCATTATCTTTACACTCCATTTATAAGAAACACTGATATTTGTCTAGAATCAAACTGTGAGTCAGTTTACATTTGAGAAAATTGAGAGAGAATTATTTGGTTGGTTGGCGTGTTTGCAGACATATAAGTACATATAAGGTTGTGGTGAGTCAGTCTTTAGGGGCATGCCGTGCTTGAAACTCCTATGCAGTATGCAAGTAGTACTGTAACCAAATTCACACTTGTGTTTCAGGCCTACATTTCCCCAGTCAGTATCTATACACTCCATTTATAAGAAATACTGAAGCTGTTATTAATTCAGTCTGCCACTCTTCTTGCAGAACTATAATCAGCCAGTCAGGACCTAACTACTCATGCAGCAAAGTAGGCCTTTGCATGTACTCTTCTATGCACCTGCAAACTTGTCTTTTAAACCTTCAATTGCCCAGTCTGTATCCTTACACTTCCTCCAAACACTCTGCCACTGCTGTTTCAGTATTGTAGTGAGCCATTTAGCAGTATGCGCTTAGTAGTGTAACCAAATTCACACTTGTTTTTTCAGGCCTACATTTCCCCCGTCAGTATTTATACAATCCATTTGCGATGCCTTGGGCAACTATAATCATCCAGTCAGTACCTAAGGACTCATGCAGCAAAGTAGGCATCAGGGCATGGACTGCTTCAAACCCCTATACACTATGCATGCATTCTTTTATGCACCTGTAAACTTGTATTTAAAACCTTCAATTTCTCAGTCGGTATCCTTACACTTCCTACAAACACTCTGCCACTGCTGTTTCAGTATTGTAGGGAGCGATTCAGCAGTGTGTGCATATCTATGCTTTGTGCTAAAAGTGAAGCAGTTATACATTCAGCCAGACACTCTCCTTGCAGAACTGCAATCATTCGGTCAGTACCCAAGTATCCATGCAGCAAAGTAGGCTTTAGGGCATGGACTGCTTCAAACATCCATACACTATGCATGTACTCTTCTATGCACGTGCAAACTTGTCTTTTAAACCTTCAATTGACCAGTCTGTATCCTTACCCTTCCTCCAAACACTCTGCCACTGCTGCTTCAGTATTGTAGTGAGCCATTCAGCAGTATGTGCTTATCTATGTTTTGTGCTAAAAGTGAAGCAGTTATACATTCAGCTAAACACTCTCCTTGCAGAACAGTAATCATTCAGTCAGTACCCAAGTGGTCATGCAGGAAATTAAGCCTTAGGGCATGGACTGCTTCAAACCCCTATACACTATGCATGCACTCTTCAATGCACCTGCAAACTTGTCTTTTAAACCTTCAATTGCCCAGTCTGTATCCTTACACTTTCTTCAAACACTCTGCCACTGCTGTTTCAGTATTGTAGTTAGCCATTCAGCAGTATGTGCTTAGTAGTGTAACCAAATTCACACTTGTGTTTCAGGCCTACATTTCCCCAGTCAGTATTTATACACTCCATTTATAAGAAATACTGAAGCTATTATGAATTCAGTCTGTCACTCTCCTTGTAGAACTGTAATCATCCAGTCAGTACCTAAGTACTCATGCAGCAAAGTAGGCCTTAGGGCATGGACTCCTTCAAACCCCTTTACACTATGCATGCATTCTTCTATGCACCTGCAAACTTGTATTTTAAACATCCAATTGCCCAGTCGGTATCCTTACACTTCCTCCAAATACTCTTCCACTGCTGTTTCAGTATTGTAGTGAGCCATTCAGCAGTATGTGCTTAGTAGTGTAATCAAATTCACACTTATGCTTCAGGCCTACATTTCCACAGTCAGTATCTATTCACTCCATTTATAAGAAATACTGAAGCTGTTATATATTCAGTCTGCCATTCTCCTTGCAGAACTGTAATCAACCAGTCAGTACGGAAGTACTCATGCAGCAAAGTAGGCCTTAGGGCATGGGCTGCTTCAAACCCCTATTTAGTATGCATGCCCTCTTCTTTGCACCTGCAAAGTTGTCTTTTAAACCTTCAATTGCCCAATCTGTATACTTACACTTCATCCAAACACTCAGCTACTGCTGTTTCAGTGTTGTAGACTCTAAAGAGTCATTCAGGGTCATTAAGGAACTACTGAATACCCCCGAACCTCGGTTTATCCACGAGGACCCGCGCAAAAAATGCACAGAATTGGCTTCCTTTTTCAAAACTAAAATCGACAACATACTGGCTTCCCTTCCCCGGCAAGGTGAGGTATCTTCCTCGGATGATAATCCCAGCTCTCAGCTTGGGAGGCGTTCAGTAGACCTGGCCTCTCTTGGTCCTGTCACTATGGAGGAAGCTCTGTCGGTTCTGAGGACCATGAAGAGTGGTTCCCCGAAAGACCCAGCACCTTTTAAATATCTCAAACAGGTGGCTTCTACCATCGGCGGCCCAGTGACGGACCTCATAAACTTGTCCCTCACTCAAGGGGTAGTCCCCCCTAGTTGGAAAGGGGCGGTGGTTAAGGCTCTTCTGAAGAAGCCTAACCTGGATCCCGCCGACCTTGCCAACTTTAGGCCTATCTCCCTGCTGCCGGGTCTCAGTAAGGTGGCTGAGAAGTTGGTGAACAGTCGGCTGTCGGACTTCTTGGAGGTTAACTCCCTCCTGGGCGATTCCCAAACGGGTTTTCGTCCCGGTCAGGGGACCGACACCGCCCTGCTGGCGGTCGTGGAGAATGCTAGGAGCATTCTGGATTCGGGGGGATCAGTGGCAGTGATCCTCCTGGACAACAGTGCTGCTTTCGACACCGTGGACCATCAGGTGCTTCTCCAACTGCTGTCAGGGGTAGGGGTTACCGGTTTGGCCCTCAAGTGGTTTGCTTCCTTCTTGGAAGGACGTACATTTGAGGTGTGGGAAGGCCACGAAACATCATCTTCAATCCCTCTCCAGTGTGGTGTGCCACAGGGCTCTTCATTGAGCCCTACTTTATTCAACGTTTATATGGCCCCCCTGGAGAGTGTGGTACTGCCGCTGGGTATTAAAATCATCAGTTATGCTGATGATACTCAGCTGGTGGTCGGCCTTTCCCAGTCGGCTCACCATCCCGACCGGCTGCACTCGTGTCTGGAGAAGATCTACACGTGGATGTGCAGCTCAGCACTAAAGCTAAACGGCTCCAAGACGGAACTGATGCTGCTGGGGAACTCTTCTCCATCCTTGTCCCCCAGCAGCTGGCCCAATTGCCTGGGTTCTGCACCCACCCCCAAGCAGGAGATCAAGAGCCTGGGGGTGTGGCTTGAGCAGGACCTCTCGTTTAAAACTCATGCTAAAAAGACTGCTGGCGTGTGTTTTGGCCTGCTTCGTTCAGCCCGGAAGATTCTACCTCTGCTCCCGGCGGTCACCAGGAGGCTTCTCATCCAGGGGCTTATTATCTCGCGGCTGGACTTCAGCAACGCGTTGTTCTTGGGTGCACCTGAATCTACGCTGAATAAACTGCAGCAAGTGCAGAACGCGGCGGCCAGGCTCTTGACGGGTCTCCCCAGGCGTCAGTCTGCCCGCCCGGCGCTGAGGGCGTTGCACTGGCTCCCTGTTAGGGACAGGGTGAAATTCAAATCACTCTGTATTGCCCATAAAGTCCTGCAGGGGGTAGGTCCACCTATTCTGGGGGAGATGGTCCAGCCCTATAAGGCTCCCCGCTCTCTCCGTTCTGACCACCAACATCTTCTTCAGGTTGGGAGGGCGAAGAAGGCAAGAACGGGTGGCAGAAGGTTCTCGATAAAGGTGGCCACCCTGTGGAATTCCCTTCCCCTACAACTACGTTCGGAAGCCAGTCTTCTTCGGTTCCGCAAACTTTTAAAAACTTTTTTGTTCTCTGCTTAACCCCTGCATTATTCTGGTAGTGCTATTCTCTGGTGAGCGCGGGGATGTCTAGTGGTAACCAGGCGCTATACAAAACTCAGAATAATAATAATAATAAAAATAGTAGTGAGCCATTCAACAGTATGTACTTATCTATGCACTGTGCTAAAAGTGAAGCAGGTATACATTCAGGCAGACACTCTCCATGCAGAACTGTAATTGTCCAGTCACTACCCAAGTACTCATGTAGAAAAGTAGGCCTTAAGGCATGGACCTCTTCAAACCCCCATACACTATGCATGCACTCTTCTATGCACCTGCAAACTTGTCTTTTAAACCTTCTATTGACCAGTCTGTATCCTTACACTTCCTCCAAACATTCTGACGCTGCTGTTTCAGTATTGTAGTGAGCCATTCAGCAGTATGTGCTTATCTATGCTTTGTGCTAAAAGTGAAGCAGTTATACATTCAGCCAGACACTCTCCTTGCAGAACTGTAATCATTCGGTCAGTACCCAAGTATCCATGCAGCAAAGTAGGCTTTAGGGCATGGACTGCTTCAAACATCCATACACTATGCATGTACTCTTCTATGCACGTGCAAACTTGTCTTTTAAACCTTCAATTGACCAGTCTGTATCCTTACCCTTCCTCCAAACACTCTGCCACTGCTGCTTCAGTATTGTAGTGAGCCATTCAGCAGTATGTGCTTATCTATGTTTTGTGCTAAAAGTGAAGCAGTTATACATTCAGCTAAACACTCTCCTTGCAGAACAGTAATCATTCAGTCAGTACCCAAGTGGTCATGCAGGAAATTAAGCCTTAGGGCATGGACTGCTTCAAACCCCTATACACTATGCATGCACTCTTCAATGCACCTGCAAACTTGTCTTTTAAACCTTCAATTGCCCAGTCTGTATCCTTACACTTTCTTCAAACACTCTGCCACTGCTGTTTCAGTATTGTAGTTAGCCATTCAGCAGTATGTGCTTAGTAGTGTAACCAAATTCAGACTTGTGTTTCAGGCCTACATTTCCCCAGTCAGTATTTATACACTCCATTTATAAGAAATACTGAAGCTGTTATGAATTCAGTCTGTCACTCTCCTTGTAGAACTGTAATCATCCAGTCAGTACCTAAGTACTCATGCAGCAAAGTAGGCCTTAGGGCATGGACTCCTTCAAACCCCTTTACACTATGCATGCATTCTTCTATGCACCTGCAAACTTGTATTTTAAACATCCAATTGCCCAGTCGGTATCCTTACACTTCCTCCAAATACTCTTCCACTGCTGTTTCAGTATTGTAGTGAGCCATTCAGCAGTATGTGCTTAGTAGTGTAATCAAATTCACACTTATGCTTCAGGCCTACATTTCCACAGTCAGTATCTATTCACTCCATTTATAAGAAATACTGAAGCTGTTTTATATTCAGTCTGCCATTCTCCTTGCAGAACTGTAATCAACCAGTCAGTACGGAAGTACTCATGCAGCAAAGTAGGCCTTAGGGCATGGGCTGCTTCAAACCCCTATTTAGTATGCATGCCCTCTTCTTTGCACCTGCAAAGTTGTCTTTTAAACCTTCAATTGCCCAATCTGTATACTTACACTTCATCCAAACACTCAGCTACTGCTGTTTCAGTGTTGTAGACTCTAAAGAGTCATTCAGGGTCATTAAGGAACTACTGAATACCCCCGAACCTCGGTTTATCCACGAGGACCCGCGCAAAAAATGCACAGAATTGGCTTCCTTTTTCAAAACTAAAATCGACAACATACTGGCTTCCCTTCCCCGGCAAGGTGAGGTATCTTCCTCGGATGATAATCCCAGCTCTCAGCTTGGGAGGTGTTCAGTAGACCTGGCCTCTCTTGGTCCTGTCACTATGGAGGAAGCTCTGTCGGTTCTGAGGACCATGAAGAGTGGTTCCCCGAAAGACCCAGCACCTATTAAATATCTCAAACAGGTGGCTTCTACCATCGGCGGCCCAGTGACGGACCTCATAAACTTGTCCCTCACTCAAGGGGTAGTCCCCCCTAGTTGGAAAGGGGCGGTGGTTAAGGCTCTTCTGAAGAAGCCTAACCTGGATCCCGCCGACCTTGCCAACTTTAGGCCTATCTCCCTGCTGCCGGGTCTCAGTAAGGTGGCTGAGAAGTTGGTGAACAGTCAGCTGTCGGACTTCTTGGAGGTTAACTCCCTCCTGGGCGATTCCCAAACGGGTTTTCGTCCCGGTCAGGGGACCGACACCGCCCTGCTGGCGGTCGTGGAGAATGCTAGGAGCATTCTGGATTCGGGGGGATCAGTGGCAGTGATCCTCCTGGACAACAGTGCTGCTTTCGACACCGTGGACCATCAGGTGCTTCTCCAACTGCTGTCAGGGGTAGGGGTTACCGGTTTGGCCCTCAAGTGGTTTGCTTCCTTCTTGGAAGGACGTACATTTGAGGTGTGGGAAGGCCATGAAACATCATCTTCAATCCCTCTCCAGTGTGGTGTGCCACAGGGCTCTTCATTGAGCCCTACTTTATTCAACGTTTATATGGCCCCCCTGGAGAGTGTGGTACTGCCGCTGGGTATTAAAATCATCAGTTATGCTGATGATACTCAGCTGGTGGTCGGCCTTTCCCAGTCGGCTCACCATCCCGACCGGCTGCACTCGTGTCTGGAGAAGATCTACACGTGGATGTGCAGCTCAGCACTAAAGCTAAACGGCTCCAAGACGGAACTGATGCTGCTGGGGAACTCTTCTCCATCCTTGTCCCCCAGCAGCTGGCCCAATTGCCTGGGTTCTGCACCCACCCCCAAGCAGGAGATCAAGAGCCTGGGGGTGTGGCTTGAGCAGGACCTCTCGTTTAAAACTCATGCTAAAAAGACTGCTGGCGTGTGTTTTGGCCTGCTTCGTTCAGCCCGGAAGATTCTACCTCTGCTCCCGGCGGTCACCAGGAGGCTTCTCATCCAGGGGCTTATTATCTCGCGGCTGGACTTCAGCAACGCGTTGTTCTTGGGTGCACCTGAATCTACGCTGAATAAACTGCAGCAAGTGCAGAACGCGGCCGCCAGGCTCTTGACGGGTCTCCCCAGGCGTCAGTCTGCCCGCCCGGCGCTGAGGGCGTTGCACTGGCTCCCTGTTAGGGACAGGGTGAAATTCAAATCACTCTGTATTGCCCATAAAGTCCTGCAGGGGGTAGGTCCACCTATTCTGGGGGAGATGGTCCAGCCCTATAAGGCTCCCCGCTCTCTCCGTTCTGACCACCAACATCTTCTTCAGGTTGGGAGGGCGAAGAAGGCAAGAACGGGTGGCAGAAGGTTCTCGATAAAGGTGGCCACCCTGTGGAATTCCCTTCCCCTACAACTACGTTCGGAAGCCAGTCTTCTTCGGTTCCGCAAACTTTTAAAAACTTTTTTGTTCTCTGCTTAACCCCTGCATTATTCTGGTAGTGCTATTCTCTGGTGAGCGCGGGGATGTCTAGTGGTAACCAGGCGCTATACAAAACTCAGAATAATAATAATAATAAAAATAGTAGTGAGCCATTCAACAGTATGTACTTATCTATGCACTGTGCTAAAAGTGAAGCAGGTATACATTCAGGCAGACACTCTCCATGCAGAACTGTAATTGTCCAGTCACTACCCAAGTACTCATGTAGAAAAGTAGGCCTTAAGGCATGGACCTCTTCAAACCCCCATACACTATGCATGCACTCTTCTATGCACCTGCAAACTTGTCTTTTAAACCTTCTATTGACCAGTCTGTATCCTTACACTTCCTCCAAACATTCTGACGCTGCTGTTTCAGTATTGTAGGGAGCGATTCAGCAGTGTGTGCATATCTATGCTTTGTGCTAAAAGTGAAGCAGTTATACATTCAGCCAGACACTCTCCTTGCAGAACTGTAATCATTCGGTCAGTACCCAAGTATCCATGCAGCAAAGTAGGCTTTAGGGCATGGACTGCTTCAACCATCCATACACTATGCATGTACTCTTCTATGCACGTGCAAACTTGTCTTTTAAACCTTCAATTGACCAGTCTGTATCCTTACCCTTCCTCCAAACACTCTGCCACTGCTGCTTCAGTATTGTAGTGAGCCATTCAGCAGTATGTGCTTATCTATGTTTTGTGCTAAAAGTGAAGCAGTTATACATTCAGCTAAACACTCTCCTTGCAGAACAGTAATCATTCAGTCATTACGCAAGTGGTCATGCAGGAAATTAGGCCTTAGGGCATGGACTGCTTCAAACCCCTATACACTGTGCATGCACTCTTCAATGCACCTGCAAACTTGTCTTTTAAACCTTCAATTGCCCAGTCTGTATCCTTACACTTTCTTCAAACACTCTGCCACTGCTGTTTCAGTATTGTAGTGAGCCATTCAGCAGTATGTGCTTAGTAGTGTAACCAAATTCACACTTGTGTTTCAGGCCTACATTTCCCCAGTCAGTATTTATACACTCCATTTATAAGAAATATTGAAGCTGTTATGAATTCAGTCTGTCACTCTCCTTGTAGAACTGTAATCATCCAGTCAGTACCTAAGTACTCATGCAGCAAAGTAGGCCTTAGGGCATGGACTGCTTCAAACCCCTTTACACTATGCATGCATTCTTCTATGCACCTGCACACTTGTATTTTAAACATCCAATTGCCCAGTCTGTATCCTTACACTTCCTCCAAACACTCTGCCACTTCTGTTTCAGTATTATAGTGAGCGATTCAGCAGTATGTGCTTATCTATGCTTTGTGCTGAAAGTGAAGCAGCTATACATTCAGCCAGACATTCTCCTTGCAGAACTGTAATCGTCCAGTCAAGCAGAAAAGTAGGCTTTAGGGCATGGACTGCTTCAAACCCCTATAAACTATGCATGTACTCTTCTATGCACCTGCAAACTTGTGTTTCACATCTTGAATTCTCCACTCTGTTTGCTTATACTTCCACCAAACACTCTGTGACTGTTCTTGCACTACTGTAGTGACCCATTTAGCAGTCAGTGCTAATAATCCATTCACTGCAGTAACACTCAAGCACTTATAAATTCAGTCAAGCACTCCCCTAACAGAAGTGTAATCATTTATTTAGTATCCAAATTATGATGCAGTGAAGTAGGCCTTAGTACATGAACTTCTTCAAACACCTATCCAGTATATATGTATTCTCTATCCACCTGCCCACTTGTGTTTCACATCTTTAATTCTCCACTCTGTATTCTTATACTTCCACTTGTTCTTGTACTACTGTAGTGACCCATTTAGCAGTGTGTGCTATGCCATTCGCTGTATTGAAACACTAAGGGGCAGATTTACAATAACTGGTGAATCCCCAGGGATATGTCACTTAAGTGTGTCTCAATGGTTAGAGCGGCAGACCCTGATGCAGAGGTGTAGCCCAGGACCAGGGTTCAATTCCCCGCCTCGGCAGGTCTTGGGCTCAAAATTCCACGGACCTGATAATTCTCGCCTCAGTGCCTATTCTAATCATGGAGTACCACTCTGCAACTCTGGGCAATAGCTTGCTTAATCTCCACAACGGCCCCCACAATGCTAAGGATGCCAGGCCTCCACCCTGGAGTGGACGCTTCACAGGGAAAGCCAGGACAGGTTCCACAGCGGTATTCGTACAAATGCCTTGAGACCCTTGCGGGTGAGTAGTGTGCTATACAAGTATCAATTTATTGTGTGCCATACCACCACCACCATGGAGGCGCCACATTTACAATGCAGTGCACCATGGGACAAAAACAGCACTGATGCGTGACCCATCTGTGCCATTAAGGCGGCGCATTGCTGGAGTTGCATTGCAAGCGCAATGCAGCTCCAGCAATGGTCTGGGGGCCATATGCTCACAGTGCTGAGTCAATGCTTTCACCTGCTTCAAGCAGGCGCAGGGTTTTGATGCAGCATGGGCCCAAAAATGACTGAGTAAAATATTGTAGATTTCACTTAGCCACTTTTAGGAGCCGTTCCCGTGCCGGAACACCTCCTTCTGGTGCAGGGCTTTACAATGTAACACATCTCCCAGATGTGTTACATTGTAAATACCATGCACCATGGCGCATCCTTTGCACTGCTGATGTGTCACAAAATGTGACGCAACGGCAGCATAAAAGATGCGCAAAGGGGTTGTATATCTGCACCTAACACTTAGAAATTCACCCAGGCAGTTTCACCAGCAGTGCCAAGAGAAGCATAGACTTGTAACAATTTTATATACATATGTTACATTCAAGTGCTTCGGAAGTACTACAGTATACTGTAAGTAAACACCTTATAGACTTATGCTGTAGGACTTCCTTATTGTTCTGCACTTTCACATTCATCATACACTACTAATTATTTCATTCATTTATGCACTACACATTAATTCAAACAAACTTGTCCCCTCTTTCATACAAATATAGCTCTTTTTTTGACCAGTGAAGTTAGTTTTGAAAATAACTGTTTTTTTTGTCTTTTTTGTTTTGAATATTTTTTTTAAGCTGTTTTTTTTTTAACGGAAATAAAGAAATTCTGCCAACTAAAAAGTGTCCAACAGGAACAAATAAAGAAAAAAAATTGCTGTGCTCCTGTTTGCACTGGATAATTAAATCAATCGATTGCTCCACGTAGCACAGAGTTTCATTACAAAATTTACAGAAGATTTTTAAGCCTGCAAAATCCGATCTGATGTCTGGATGCAGACTGGATGGCTCTGTGGCTGATGCTCTTGAAGTGCTGTGAACAGCAGGTGGAGGATTGTCCCGCAGCCTATCACAGCAAGCTTTCGCATAATTGTGATTATTGAGGTTCTTGACGTGTTGAACCATGCTTGTTGTCCCAAATGAATACTTCTTGATCGGATCACCTCTTGACAGAGTGGTGTCACAGATCTTGCAGGTGACCTTTGGAGCATTCACCTTTTTCTGTCCATCTGGATAGGTGAAAAATTTCCAAATCATTGCCTCTTTTCTTTCTGCCTGTGGCTCCTCAGCTACAAATTCCTCCTCAGAAGAGTGTTCTGAACTGTCTTCTTGCTGGGCAGCCATGATAAATCAAAGAAGACACACCTCCTTCAGAAAAAGGTGTCCTTTAATGAAAGTAAGAGAAGAATGATTAAAATGGGTTGGGTGTTTCAATAGTTGAAATAGGAATTGTTATGAACCAATCAAATCTCTTGTTTTGAAGTCACATGGCAGACGCGTAGGGTGCTTACGGTGCGCGTACCGACGACGTAAGCCACGGTTTGAGTCATAGCTTTTAAAAGAAATATACACTTATCAAAACTCAATAAATACTATTTTCCTAATTATCCCAGATAATGTCTTCCCTCAATATTTACATTAAATACATAAAAATATCTTTTGAAACAATTAGAAACTTTCGTGCAGTACGCGTACGGGGAGCTGTACAAATGTACATGACATCATGCAGAAGCGAGGATGCGACGCGGAATGTTAAGACGTATTCGTAACATAGGCGCAGGTACTTGAACAGTACGATTACCCGTATAAAGGATGGTGCGATCACCCTATGCGTACCGTACGATTAACAAAAAAAAAAAGAAAATATATTGAAGAAAAAAAATTCATAAAACAAATATTTTTAAATTCAGTTTTTTTATTATTTGACATTAAAAATATATAATGTAACTTAAAAATTAAAATAACAAAAAATAAATATTATAAAAAAGTAGGAAATTAGTATAAATAGAAATAAATATAATAATAAAGAAATTCACTGAAAAAAACATAGGTTTTAGTCACATTATAGTTAGGAATTAGCATTTAAAAAACCTTAGAAATTCACTGAAAAAACCATAGGTTTCACACATGTTATAGTTAGCTGGACATTTCACTCAAACAAAACCATTGAAATTCCCTGTTATAGTTAGTTCAGCTAATCCACAGCTGATGACGTCACATATTACATCACTCATGACATGGTCAGTGACATCACTCATGACATCACTGATTACATCTCAAATGACATCACTGATAACATCACTGATGACATCATCCTTGTTAAAGAGTGGCAAACCTCCTCTCACTGTAATATAACCTTTGATACACACATTCAAAAATAGAAACTAAAATTTAAAGATAAATGGAGATACCAATACAAGTTACAACAACATATTCAGTAATTCTATCCTCTACATAGTAGTGGTGTGGCTCACTGGTTAGAGGCGGCAGACCCGTAAGCAGAGAACGGCCCGGGACCAGGGTTCAATCCCCGACGCCGCAGGGTTGTGGACTAGGGTCAAACGGACTCGATAATTCTCGCCTCGGTGCCTACTCTAACCACGGAACACACTCGGCAACTCTGGGCATTACGCTTGCCTCATCTCAACAACGGCCCCCCACAGACGCCGGGGATGCCAGGTTTCACCTTGGAGATACCCAGAAAGGGACCATCTCACAGGGAAAGCCAGGACGGGTTCCCCAGCGGTCTTCAGCGCCAGGATACTCCTTGGAGTCACAGTGCGCTTTACAAGTACACCCACATTTACATTTACATTTACATCCACTCATTCACCAACAGTTCTATAAAGTCACTCATACATGTACTTATTCATCATATTTACACATACACCTATACATCCTGTTATACACCAATACTCATCCATAGAGTTACTTACACACATACTCACAAATGCAAATAAACTATCAAACATCCATTTACTTGCATATACAGCTATACACACACCACTACACTACTTCTACAGAAACCTACACATACTTACTCTCTTAAACAATCACTTATAGAAAGACATACCTATTTATACAGGAACTCTTCCAATCTCACTCTCACATATACTCACTTCTATACATTAATACCCACATATACTAGTTTAAAACATATGTAGTTAACCATAAAGATACTATTGAGGGAGTCATTCACTCACTAACACACCCATACACACACTCATCCACCCATAGAGTCCTGCACACATGCTGTCTTCAAAACACATACAAACAGTGAGTCAGTCATTCATGCATATGTGCGATAAGTAATACCTGCTACCAAATCATACAGACACTCATACTTATACTAAAAGAAACAACTAATAAGCCATATAGACACTCATGTAGCTACTCAACAACCCATGCAGTCACTTATAAACAAAGTGAGGCACTGATACAGATAATTACATATTTAAACATTACTCGCTAATACAAGTATTCACTAAGATACACTTAATAAGCCAATTATACAATCAATTTTACAAAAAAAATCCATTTACACACGTATTTACCCATTTATTCTTCCATCGACCTTTAGATATAAATATATGAAAAATATTCATTTTTCAGGAAGACACCATTTACTGGATGATGTCATCAGTGATGGCATTTGAGATGTCATGAGGGATTTCACTGACCGTGTCATGAGTGATTTAATATGTGACGTCATCAGCAGTGGATTGTGGACGTGCGTTTTAGTTAGCTGAACTAACTATAACGGGGGAATTTCAATGGTTTTGTATGAGTGAAATGTCCAGCTAACTATAACATATGTGAAACTCATGGATTTTTCTGTGAAAAAAATATGTATATAGATGATATATATATATAATATTCACTAAAAAAACATACATTTCAGGCCTGATATAGTTAGGAATTAGCATTTAAAAAACCTTTGAAATTCACTGAAAAAAACATGGGTTTTAGGGTTGTTATAGTTAGCTGGACATTTCACTCGTACAAAACCATTGAAATTCCTCCAATATAGTTATTTGTACTAACTATATTTTGCAAGCCCGCAATACACTGCTGCTGATGTCACATATTACATCATTCATGACATGGTCAGTGGCATCACTGATGACATCTCAAATGACATCACTGATGACATCACTGATGGCATCATCCAGTAAATGTGGTTTGCTTTTTTATTTAAATATGCATTATATATTGCAATTTGCATTGATTGATGACTGGATGTATAAATATAAGTATCTGGATGGAGGATTTAGTAGCAGTGTGATGGACTGTTGACTAATTTTTAGTGTCTCTCTAAATATATTGGATAGTGAGTAAACTGTGTGAATATCTGTATTGCTTTGTCAGTTATGTGTAAAGTGCTTCTGCAGTGGCTACTAGCAATGTGAAAGTCTATATTAGTTATTGATTAGTTTACTGAGTATTTGTATGGGAGAGTGAATGTGTATGTGGTTCGGTGGGGGGTTAGTGACTGCTCAAAGATGAAGATGAAACATGAAGTTAAAATTACATGTTATACCAGTTGTTTGGGTGAGTGGCTATCTTTATGGGTGTGGTGATGAGTAAATATATCTCTCAATGGTACATGTCCAACAAAGTAGAAAAATAAAAGGCACTGTATGTGCCAGTTGTTGTATATAAATAAGTATACATAAGAGTCAGTGATTGTATGAGTGACTGTATGGCTAACTGTATACTTGTAATAGTGATTTTATAACACACTAAGTATGAGTTACTATCTATATGAATAGATGAAGTGGTGTTTGTATAAGTGTGTAGCTAAGTAAATGTAAGTATGATCGATTGTTTGCATAAGTGAGTAGGATGACTTCATAAGTGAATAGGATGTCTGCTGGTGTGTAATGTCGATATAGGTATATAAGTATATTTGATAGTGATCTATTATTCATTGACAGCATGTATGAGTGAATCTATAGGTAAGTGAGTAGATGTGTGTATATATCTAGGAATCACTGAGTGGGTTTTTAGAAACTTTTATTGGTGTGTCAATGGATTTGAATATGGTACTGTGTATTTTACAGTGAGTTATAAAAGGTTATACTAGTGTATGATGAGGTGTATCTGATTGTCACATGGATGATGTCATCAGTGATGTCATTTGATATGTTATCAGTGATGTCACTGACCATGTCATGAATGATGTAATATGTGACATCATCAGCAGTGGATTTCAGGCGCGCGAGATATCGGAGGAATTTCAATGGTTTTGTACGAATGAAATGTCCAGCTAACTCCAACACCCCTTAATCCTATGGCTATTTCAGTGAATTTCCAAGGTTTTTTAAATGCTAATTCCCAACAATATCAGGCCTGAAACCTATGGTTTTTTCAGTGAATTTCAAAGGTTTTTTAATTGCTAATTCCTAGCTATATCAGGCCTGGAACCTATGTTTTTTCAGTGAATTTCAAAGGTTTTTTAATTGCTAATTCCTAAGTATAACATGTCTGAAACCTATGTTTTATTCAGTGAATTTCAAAGGTTTTGTAAATGACACTTTTTAAATGTATTAATTGTTATATTTATGTTTTTTCATACGGATTTACTACATTTTCTTAACTATTTATTTTTAGATCGTTTATTTTTTAAATTACATTATAATTACATTATACATTACATTACAAAATATACTTTCTCAGAATGAATTACTTTAGTTTAAATACTTTGCAAATTGGCAATAGACTTTTACGTACAGTAGTTACAGTTGTTGCAATGGGCAACACAATTTCAAACACAATGCAACATTGAGCTCAATGTGAATTTCTAGTTAAATGCAATTAGTTACTCTATGGATTACTTTTCTAACCACAGGACTGGATCCTAGATTCAGTCCTTGGACATCTCCTGTAAACAGTTGAGTAAAAGCGTTTTGGTTACATTAATGATTTTTAAGGAATATTATTGTATTTTAAAAGTTGACACACATGTTTTCACATAGAATCACCAATCTTATCTTATGGCAGGAAATTCACTTAGCAGGTAAGTAGTTTTATCCTCACTTTTTCTTACTCAGTGGTGGATCCTGGATCAAGCACTGGCGCATCTCCTGTAGACAGTTGAAAGAATGTGTTTAAGTCATACAGGCGATTGTTTAGGAATATTTTTAGTTTCTGAAAATACACAGAAACTTTTCTGGTGATAACCAGACAATGGATTCCCATGGAAGGAAATACAAGTTACTGGTAAGTACTGTTAGAATGACAGTGCTGGGCTAAACTATGCAGCACTGGGTTCTCTCCTGATAACAGGTGAGTAAATCAGAATTCGTTGTTTGGATGATTTTAGGTGAATATTTTAAAATTCCAAAACTCCACACTTAGAAGAATTTCCAAGTGAACCCATTCAATGTTAGCCTATTGAAGGAAATTCAAGTTACTGGTAAGTATGGTTAGAATTACTTTTCAGGATCAGTACTGGTATCAAAGATGCAGCACTGAGGTCTCTCCTGATAACAGGCGAGTAAATCGGAATTCAATAAGCGCCACAGAGCTGCGTAGCAGAGAGATGTAAAAAGGGGCACAGCCTGCACCACCTCTCTGCAAAGCAGTGCAGTGGCACTTCCTGGAAGCACCTGGTGGGCTAATTGGCCCCCATGGCTCCTCAGGTTTGAAGTGAAATTTTTTCCTCAACTCAAAATGTGCCACAGGGCGTGTTTAAACACATCACGTCAGGCCCCGTCCCCTCCCTTTACCACTGTATAAACGTACCCTGTCACCGTTCTAAGTTGAGATATTAAGTCCCCTTCAATCCTAAGGGTCCCTAGGGTCAAACTAGCCCACTAGGTACCTCCGGTAGGCGCCACAGAGCTGCGTAGAGAGGTGTAAAAAGGGGCATGGCCTCTGAACACCTGTCTGCAATGCAGCTCCCTGGCGCCTACTGGAGATACCTGTTGGCCTATTTGGCCCTCATGGACCCTCAGTATTGAAAGAGAATTAATTCCACAACTTAAAACACGCCACTGTGTGTGTTTGCACAGTGGTGAATGAAGAGGGCAGTGCCTGAGGTGACATGTCTGCAAACACGCCCTGTGGTATTTTTTAAGGTAGAGAATTAATTCCTCCACAATACTGTGGGTTCCTGGGGGCCAACTATCCCACCAGATACCTCCAGTATGCGCCAGGGGGCTGCGTTGCAGAGAGGTCTTCAGAGGCCACGCCCCATATTGCAATACTCTGCAACACAGCTCCTTGGCGCTTATTGGGGGTACCTGGTGGGCTAGTTGGCCCCCAGGGACCCTCAGAATTGACAACGCATTAGTTCCCCAACTTAAACCGCGCTACAGGGTGTGTTTGCACACATGTGAACTCAGGCCACGCCCCCTTCCTTCACCACAGTGCAAACACCCCCCCGTGGCGCGTTTTAAGTTGGGGGATTAACTACCCTTGAATAATGAAGGTCCCGGGGGTGCAACTAGCCCAGCAACTACCTCCAGTAAGCACCACAAAGCTGCATTGCAGAGAGGTGTAAAAAGAGGCATGGCCTCATAACACCTCTCTGCAATGCAGCCCCCTGGTACATACTGAAGGTTCCTGGTGGGCTAGTTGGCACCCAGGGACCCCCAGTATTCAAGAGGAATTTGTTCCCCCTCTTCAAACGCACCAGTGGGTGCATTTTCAGAGTGATGCTGGTAGGGGGCGTATTAGGTAGGAATTTGGTAATTTAGAAGGCAAACATTGTTTGAAAACCAACTCAGCATCATTACAAAGGCTCCAGACTTTCTCACGTTTTAAATAGGCAGTGTAATGTCCAGATGTTGTTGATGGACCATCTTGAAAAATGTTAGCTACTGCTACAAAAGTCTTTCCTGATATTGATTGTTGTGTAGCTCCAAAATGTTTTATTAAAGTGTCCAATTTTCCTTCATCAGCTGTACAACGTTACATCATTAAAATTATATATTGTCCACATCTTTGTATAAATAATGTTGATAACATTTCTGATTTGCATTGGCTATACTGCATGTTTTGATTTGCACCTTTAACTAATGTATTGAAAGACACTGATTTACAGTCCGGTAATGTCAAATATTGAAATCTTTCAGTGTCTACATTAGTGCTACATGTATTCATACAATTCTCACAATATTGATCCCATTTATAAAAAAGGCCAAAAATACTCTCTATGTCTACACCTTCATTTTCCAAAACAGTAAGCATATACATTAGAAATTCCTGAGCATCTTGTTGGATATTTTGTGTAAATTGTGCAGAACCAGAAAATACATCCAAAAGATTACGAACATTAGAAATGCTTTGTATTTTATTTTCATCAGTTCTCAATTTTCCATAAACAGAATGCAACAAGGAACAAAATCTTTTTTCCTGATTCTCCATAATTTGCTGTTGCAAACCTTCAAGAAAATAAACAACATTGACCCCTACGTTAGCATAGCAGTTGACACCAGAACTATTTTCGAAGTGATAACCAACAATCTCTTCAACAGTGTCCTCTTTCTTTTTCCTTGCAATCACAACATTATCTTGTTTTTTTCCCTTCTCTACACCCTCAGTACAGATATTCTCATATCTTCTTTTTCGACCAAACACACACTTTTCAAATACAGGATATTGACCTAAATTAGGAGCATATGTTCTTCTTAACCTATTGTACTCTTTGACACAGTTGGCATCTGCAGTAACCTTGGCATCATCAAAATCAATCAAAAACAAACCAGATAATGTTCTGACTTGTGACAAAGCAACATATGCCATACCCTCTTTATACACAGTATTTCCAATGTTCACCAAAGCACTGTCAACACTTAAACCTTGAGATTTATGAATAGTCGCTGCATATGCCAGAGAAAGTGGAAACTGTTTTCTACAGACATATAAATCTTTAACGAGCAAAAAACGAAATGAACAACGAACAATTTGTTTAACTTCTTCAATCTGATCAAATTTAATTTTTAAGAATTCAATACCATCTTTATTTTGATAATTAACAAAATCCACAACTTTGCCCATTGCTCAATTAACACTTGTTCTACGTCCAAATTACTCCTTAAAATGACTCGACAGTTTCTACATGCATATATAATCTTTTCTAAACCAGCAGTTTTAGATAATGATTTTTCTAAAGTATCCAATTGTGTCTTCAATATTTTGGTCAAAATAATAGTGATTCCTTCATGCTCTATTTTACCGATGGATTCCATTTTTATTACTTCTTTATTTTCCAGTTTCAAAAGTTGTTCGTTGAATATAGACCACTCATGCAGTGTTAGCATTAAGCAGATTACAGATTTCTTTTCTGCAATTTCCATGTATATTTTCTCAGGAACTACATTTTCATTTGGAAACAAATTGGAAAGTAATCGAGTCTACAAAGCTTGTTTGCCATGTTAAGTCAGTAGTCCGATTCTTATATCTTGGAGAATAGTTCCATAATCATCATAATTTGCCTGTCGCATATTTGTAATAAGTTCTTTGTATTTAACATATGACCAAATGTTCAAGTTTCCACCACTACCCAGAGACTTTCTGGTGTCTTCATGCGCAAGTGTTTTAAATACTGGTTGTCCTTTTACAGGAGTCAGTTGCGGTAGATCTCCAAAAACTATGATGCCTTTTCCTCCAAATAACACGTCATTGTCCGTTTTAAAAATTTGCTGCATTCTTAAATGCACAAAGGCAAGCATTAAGTTTGATACCATGCTTACCTCATCAATAATGAGAAGTTTCATTTTCTTCAAGACTTTTGAAAATTCACAACAAGCTTCTCCAGATGCTGTGGTATTCCAATTTAGTAAACAATGTAAAGTAATTTGTTTAATGTTGTGTGCTGCCAACCCAGTTGGAGCAGTGACAACACAAGACAAATGCGACTCAGTTGTTTTCTGT